>NW_017671576.1:8817-144256 GCF_001879085.1 Nicotiana attenuata | reverse complement strand
GGTTGGTTGGTTTGAGCCCGGCGAGGCTAGACTATTGGGGACAGAGCTGGTTCAGGATGCCTTAGAGAAGGTGAAAGTGATCCAGGAGAGACTTCGTACAGCTCAGTCGCGTCAGAAGAGTTATGCGGACCGGAAGGTTCGAGACGTATCCTACATGGTGGGCGAGAAGGTCTTGTTGAAGGTTTCGCCTATGAAGGGCGTTATGAGATTTGGAAAGAAAGGAAAGTTGAGTCCACGGTTCATTGGTCCTTTTGAGATACTTAGGAGAGTTGGGGAGGTGGCCTACATGCTTGCTTTGCCACCCAGCTTGTCGGGAGTTTACCCGGTATTTCATGTTTCTATGCTCCGGAAGTATGTTGGGGACCCGTCCCATGTGTTAGACTTCAGCACGGTTCAGTTGGATGATGACTTGACTTATGATGTGGAGCCAGTGGCTATTTTGGGTCGTCAGGTTCGGAGATTGAGATCAAAGGCTATAGCTTCGGTAAAGGTGCAGTGGAGAGGTCGGCCCGTAGAGGAAGCTACTTGGGAGACTGAGCAGGAGATGCGGAGCAGATATCCTCACCTATTTGAGACCTCAGGTATGCTTCTCGACCCGCTCGAGGATGAGCATTTGTTTAAGTTGGGGAGGATGTGACGACCCAACCCGTCGTCTCATGTATTACAGCCCCGTTTTCCTCATTTATTGCTCTTTCATGTTTTATTATCAGCAACGGGTGAGTTAGAGTTGAATTGAATTGGTTTGGATAGGAAATGAGACACTTAGTCTCTTTAAGGAAGGTTTGGTTTGGAAAAGTCAGCCGAACGTTGACTTATTAGTTAGAAGGCTCGGATGTGAATGCCGGTGTTTCGGTTAGCTTCGGGAGATGATTTGTGACTTAGGAGTGCGATCGGAAGTGATTTTGGAGGTCCGGAGTAGAATTAGGCTTGAATTGGCAAAGTTGGCATTTTGGCGAATTCCGGTGGATAGGTGAGATTTTGATCCGAGGGTTGGAATGGAATTCCGAGAGTTGCAGTGGCTCCGTTAGGTGATTTTGGATATGTGTGCAAAATTTCAGGTCATTCGGAGGTGTTTTGGTTGGGTTTTTGATCGAATGCGTAATTCGGAAGTTTTTAAGAAACTTAGGCTTGAATTCGATGTGATTTGATGGCTTTAGCGTTGTTTGATGTGGTTTGATGATGGGAACAAGTTTGAATGAGGTTTTAGGATGTATTGGTGTTTTTGGTTGAGGTCCCGGGGGCCTCGGGGTGAATTCGGGTGGTTAAACGAAGAATTCGGAGTTTGTTGCAGGTTTGAAGTTGCTGGTTCTGTCATTTCCGCATCTGCGGAAAAGGGACCGCATAAGCGGTTCCCCAGATGCGGCGTATTGGTCGCAGAAGCGGTCCTTGAGGGACCAGGGCTTTCCGCAGAAGCGGACGAAGTTCCGCAAAAGCGGTCACCGCAGAAGCGGTTTTGGGACCGCAGAAGCGGTCCTGGGCGACTTGAAGGAAAACCGCAGATGCGGTGAGTAGGCCGCAGAAGCGGTGAAATTGTCGCAGAAGCTAAAACAACTGTTACAGAAGGATTTTTTTTATATTGTTTTCATCCGCGAACAAGAGTTGGTTTCCACCATTTTTAAGCGACTTTGAGAGCTTTGGGCGAGAATTTTCGAGGGCTTTGACTGAGAATCAATTGGAGGTAAGTCTCTTGGCCTAATTATTCGAGTTTATGGTAGAAATTACATGTAAATTGTGGAAAATTCATCAAAAATGGGTCAAGCTAGGGCTTGAAAAGTTGTGATGTAAAAACGGATTTTGAAAGGGCATTTGAACTCCGATTTTGGTAAAATTGGTATGTGTAGACTCGTGGCGAGACGAGGAATCCAGTGATGTAAATTTCGTAATTTTTCGAGAAGTGGGCCCGGGGCTCGGGTTTTGCCAACTTAGTGAATTTTGGTGTTTTTCGAGTCTTTTCGATTGGGTTATGTTTCTTTAGCCTATTGTAATGTATTCGTTGTGGTTTTAATCAGATTCGGCGTGCGAAGAGGTTGATTCGAAAGGCAAAGGCATAGCGAGCTAGACTTGTGGCCGGCTTGAGGTGAGTAATAGATGTAGATGATGACCTGAGGGTTTGGAACCCCGGTATATCACATTGTGACGCTATATTGAGGCGAGACACGTACTCTATGACGAGTGCGGGGTCGATTGTGACTGGGGATTGTGACCTAGTCCGTTCCGATTGATGTTCGTACTGTGTTCTTGACTAGAAATTGTTTGGTAATCATCCTACTTGGATTTTATGAATATGTTTGGGGCTTTGTGCCTATCATGTGCATCCTTCAGGGATCCTTATCACTGCTTCCATGATGCTTAGACTTTTTCATGATATCAGTCCTGAGTTAGACACTGCCTCGAAATGTTTAGTAAATAAATAAAGGTTTAAACACTTAGATCTATAATCCCTAATAATTAGAACTAAAAATTGATAAACTTGACTGTGCCCGAGTGGCTTGCATGCATATATCTGGACTGAGTGTGGATCGGGCTGCACGCCGCAGCGAATGCTACGATGATATTGCGCTTGGGCTGTAGGAGCCCCTCCGGAGTCTGAACCCCCACAGTGAGCGCGGGTACCCAAAAGGATCGGGCTGCGCGCCGCAGCGGTCATGTGCATTGCATTGCATTCATGCATTATTACCTATTTATCTTACTTGTCCTGGTATTGTTGTTGTTCCACCGTTTAATATGCTGAATCGCTGATTATAGGTTTATATTGTAATATTTCGGAATTTCTTACTTTCAGCCATTATATATGTTTATTACTCATTGAGTTCGAAGTACTCACTTTACTCCCGGCACCATGTGTGCAGATTCAGGTGCTCCGGAGACTTAGTGGAGTTGTTCGTTGTCTTCTTGGATTTTATCTTCAAGAGTTGTCGAGGTAGCTGCCTGACGTCCGCAGGACCCGACTCCTCCCCTTTATTTCATTTATCTTTCCATATCCTAGACTTCTTTAGTACTATGGATATATTACTCTGTTATATCTATAGGCTCTAGACTCGTGACTCCAGATCTATTGGGGAATGTTTGGATATTCGTTATTATTTTCCGTACTATTTTATTTAGATTCGAATTGGAACCTTGATATTTGCTATTTTAATCGTATTATTTGTTAACGGATTGCGTATTTGGGTTAAGAGTATTTAATTGGTCGGGCTTGCCTAGCATTAGTGGTGGGCGCCATCACGACCGAGATTGGGGTCGTGACAGTATTAACCCATCTTAAATCCCAGCCGTTGATCATCATGGATCAAACGGCTGGGAACTGATTTGGTTTTTAATATAAAACGGTCGGAACCCACCCTCCTAACCCCAAAAACACCCCTATTTCACTTCATCCCTGTCTCTAACACCAAACCCTAGCCGCCTTAGAACCCTTTGCCGGCTCCGCCTTGTTCCGCCGCCGGAAATCGTCCCACGGCGGCGGCGACACTCCAAACACACCCAAATTAACACCCCATAATCCCCGTCCTCTCCTTATTCCAAATCCCTAAATGGTTCCCTTCAAATCCCTACCAAAAGCTTCGAATTTTAGAACTAAAATTCGGAACCTCAAAACCGTAAGTCACCCGAATGCCACCAAATTCACACCATGCAATCCCCCCTTCCTCCTCTTTCCAAATATCCCCATGGTTCCTCTCGAATCAGCCCCAATTTGGTCGAATCTTAATCTAAGATTCCGGAAAAACCCTAAATTTTTCTTTCTTCTTTTCTTGGTCGGTGTTTGGTCAAACGAACCCAAAACATCCATTAGTCGACTGTTCTTGTTAAGAACAGTCGATTAATGGTAGTTCAACTTCATTTCTTCCTTGTGAAGTTTGGCCGAGTTCATAGTAGGGTCCAGTTTGTAACAAACCTAGGTAATTTCCTTCTCTGTTTATTTTTACCTTGCATTAATTGTTTTTCTTTATGTTAATTGCTTCCTTTAGCCGCATGTTTTAGGGTTTTAATTTTAGATTCTCTTTTCTTTACTTACAACTATTTAGTTGATTATTTGTTCCTATTTAGTAAATTAATTGAAGCATGTTTGAATTTCATTATTCAATTGCATGAGTTAGATTAATTAGGTTTCACTGTTCTTTCATGTTAAGTTCAAAATTTGTTTAGGGTCTTTTTAGTCTATCTTTGTAATTCTGTTTTTGTTTAATTATAGATGCATTAGTTGTTTGAATTCAGTATTGTTTAGGTTTAATTAGATTAATGTTTTTTAGGTCACTCTCAAGTTTAAAATTACATTTTTGTTTGCCCTCTTAATTGGGATTCTGATCTTTTAGATGGCTTTTGTCCTGAATTGTACATCATTAGGATATATAGGAACCTAATTAGACTAAAAAAAACTTAGGACAATTTTTCAGAAAATATCTAGGAAGAGAAGTTTCTAGAAAGGGCACAACTGTCCTAGCTGTTGTAAAAGATGCTGAAATATAGGACAGTTGTACCAAGGGCCAAAAAAGGACAGTACTATTTTGCTATCGGATAAGGAATATTCCAAAAGAATACCTATCCTAGGTAGCTTATATATAGATACTATCCCTCAAAAAGAAGAGGAGATTAGAAAAAACCCTAAAAACACTCTCAAAATTTCAGTTATTGTGTTCTTAAAAGTAAGTTTTCCTTTTGCTCTTTGATTTAAAAAAAATACTCAAAGACCTCCCTAATTTCTTCTAGTCTTCATAAGCTGAAAACATGGTTTGAAATTGAAAGTTTCTTGGTTTCTCTTTGGGGTTTTTACTGTGGTGAGTTGTTGTTGAAGTTTGGTTTTGGGTTTTGATTACTGCTGTTTTAGGTCCTGTTGCTGCTCCATTTCCTTTTTATGTTTCAGCCAGCTTTTTCACCTGTTAGTTGCTGGTTTTTGTTGTTGTTTGTTCAAGTTACTGAACTCAACTTTTCTTCATGTAATGTTTTGTTAAAAATGATATGAGATCAAAGCTGCAAAATTACATGTGATGAATGGATGTCTTTTCATGTTAGTTTCTAATTATATTGATATGAATCCCAGTAATTTGTTATTATATGAGTTTTAAGCTTGAAGTAATTTGGTATGAATAGTTTAGTTAACACATGTATGCTTTGTAGTCCTCATTTTGAAAATAACCTTGTTTGAAGATGCTCCTTAGCTAAATATTCTGTCTGTTAATGCTGAATCTGGATTCTTGTTCATTAGAGTCATGTCTTTCTTTCTTCTTTTATTTAAGTGCATAATTTGTTGTTTACTTGATGTCATCTGAGTTTGGTTTGCTAACCATGAGCTATAATCTGTGAGTTTGGCCACTAGTTGGCCAAATCAGCAGGTTCAAAAGCTAAGAATTGAAATTTTGTTGTTGGTAACATGCTGAGTTTGGTGTTGGACCAAGCTTTTGATGGATAAATCATGTCCAAAAGAGGCGGGTGTTCATTAGTTTATTAATTACATGGAAGTTGTAATAGATTAGTTGTTAATGTAGTAGTTCATGTATTAATAGGTTATAATGTAATGATCTAATTCTGGAAAGCTTCATTTTCATTTGGAGTACTGTAATGAGTTAGTTTCTGATTTCATGACTTAAAATAACTGCTGTTAGATGTGTAATTATTTTGTTGTTGTATTTTCGCAAGTATAGTAATGCAACGGCCAAGGCCATAGGCCAGATCATCAAGGCCCGTTTCTGCGATTCAAGCTGGGCCAGACTTGCGTATGAGCCCAGATGGGAAAAACAAATTGCGACAAGTCTGAGCCTAGGTCATTGGGCCTGGGCATTGAACCCAATAGCTCGTCCCAGTTGTAGATGCTTCTCTTGTGAATCATAGTATAAATACATGTCTTATATGTCTTGCAAATCATGTGTAGTATAATTAATTTTCAAACTTGAGTTGTGTTTTGATTCTGATTCTTCTATTTAATAGTGAATTCACTTACAACTTTTGATTGATGCGTATACTATGGCTAAAAATGCAAAAGGTAGATAGGCCCAGCTAGTAAACCTCCGCGATGGGCCCGCCTAATATAAGCCCAATGTGGGCTAGACCTGGTTAAAAACTCGGACTGTGCAAAGGCCCCTGAGGTCCTTTTCTACTGGGCCAAATCGTGCGCCCAAATACAACTTTCAAAGCTAATTTGTTTAAGTAGTGAGCCATTGCTGGCACAAATCAACTGTTCGAGAATAATTCGAAAGACTAGCCATAAGTTAAGAAAATTCCTAGTTTGAACTTCAATTAGGATCCTTAGCCTTATTTAAATAAACTCCCTTTTTTAAGATAAGTTGAGGCGTGCCATGCCAAACAAAACCTATAATTCATGGCCCTCATGAGATTAGATCAAGATCTAATACCTATAGAAAAAGGTTTGAGGTGTGCCATAAATAAATTGAATCATCCATGGCCCTCACAAATGTTGCCATTAAAAAATTAAATTTTCGTAGTTGCTTTAGGCGCGTTATTTAAATAATTCATCATAGCTATGGGTACGGCTCCCGTGACGTAGTTGTGATTTTTAATTACTAAAATCCGGGTGTACATTTCATGTGACCCAACTTTAGTTTTCAACAATGTTAAATAAAACGTGTCGCGAACCGCGGGTGCATTTCATGTAGCGTGGTTTAAGACGTGTTTTAAATAGCATTGAATTTTCCTAAAAGTAAAAGCGGTTTTAAAAGTTATAAAAATGCATAGTAGGTTTAAAAGATGTAGTAAATCAGATAATAGGCCAATTTTAACAGTTTAAGCGACTGTGCTAGAACTACGGAACTCGGGAATGCCTAACACCTTCTCCCGGGTTAAGAGAATTCCTTATCTAGAATTTCTAGTTTTGCAGACTTTTAAATAAAGTCAAAATTTCCTCGATTGGGATTTTAAAATAAACCGGTGACTTGGGACACCAAATAAACTATTCCAAGTGGCGACTCTTATAAATAAATAAAAATAATCCCATTTCGAATAATATCACTTCAACTGGAAAAACTCCCTTGTACCCCCTCTCGGGGTGGTGAAAAAGAAGGTGTGAAAGCTCTGGCGACTCCGCTGGGGATCATAACCCAGAACTTTTGGTTTAGGGTTTAAGAATTCGAGCTTAGAATAACTGTTGTACTTGGCTTTATTTATCGTCTGATTTTTACATGTTTGAGCCTAATGTGCTATTTGCCACTTTCTACCGCTTTGATATTGTTTGGACTGTATATAAATTGTTACAAAACCCTCTCCTCTCTGAGTCTTCTAAATCATCTGGGAAGTGTGCACTTTGTGTAACATCTTTTCTGTTAGAGTCATATTCCAATTTTAGAACGAGGTTCGGACAAGTTGCAAAGCCGGTGAAGCTTCTGTATTCCTGGTACGCTGCCCTCCCCCCCCCCCCCCCTTGCTCGAGCTGTCCGCTCGGGTAAGCCAGGTCTAGAACAATACACCCAGGGTTTTAAACCTAGTATAACATAGCCTCATGCCGGATCCCTAGTAGGAACGCTTGTTTGCATCACGTGCATTTGACTTAGGGGACTCAACACAGGGGTTGGGTCCGTCTACGACAGGTGTACCCGAAATAAAAAAAACCATCCTGATGCATTCTACTTGCTACCTGTGCATTTATTTGCTTTGGATTGCATGTTGACCGGCTTCTAGAATAATGGAGAAAATTTGGAAAAAAAAAATCAAGTTGAGGTATGAGAGAGATAATTAACCGTCTTTGGAAAATCTGGTGTCCAAAAAGTACCGAAACTCTGCCGAAATTTTGAAAAGAAAAAAAAAGGAAAATTGTTTCCAACTCTATTTTTACAAAAATAACCAAAAAAATGATGAAAAGTTGTTGTTTTATCATAAATAAGTTAGGTAATGCCGTTCTTGTCTAAATAGCCAAAATGTCCCCAAAAGGGCGCCGGAAGGCTGCTTTTGCAAGAATAGCCACCTATGGTCCTTTTTCAAATTTTGGCCGATTAGCAAACACAGCTCTAAAATCTTCTTTCCTGAGGTGCTGAAGGGCCATATTTGCAAAGGCGTTTTTGATTTGAAATGCAATTTTGAAAAACTGATAATTTTCTCTTGAGTCAAAATAAATCATGGTCTTTTAAACGATCACTCTAAATAAATGTGCAGGATGAGCACTATTGAAAATAAACCTTTCACAGTCCTCGAGGAAATCCCATTAGAACTCCATATGCGGTGGAATGACTTAGGGAAGGTCAGCAGAGATACTGTGGTAAAAGCTTTGGGCGGTCTCGTTGGTCTTTTGAAAATTAAACCGAGGTTGGATATAATTGAGGCTTTAATACCTTTTTGGGACCCGGCGCATAATGTGTTCCATTTTTCTGATTTTGAGCTAACCCCTACACTTGAGGAAATAGCGGGCTATGCCGGTCTTAGTGGGAATCTCAGAAGTCGGTACCTAGTGGCATCAAGAGCGGTGACTCCTCATAAGTTTCTGGACCTTTTGAGTATCAGTCGGGAAGTTAAAGATGGAAATTTATCCGACGGATTTTGCACATTCTACTTCTTGTACCGGCGTTATGGGGATCCCCGCGGTTTTGAGGCTCCAGATACTGGTCTAACTTATTCAGGGAACAAAGATAAATGGGAAGCACGTCGGGGACTGGCTTTTATAGTGGCATTAATGGGTATCTTAATCTGCCCAAGAAAGGATGGGAATATAGAGTTGGGCCTCGTGGGAATGGCCGACGTCATGACTAAAAAGGCTAATGGCACCCTTGTTCCAATGATCCTAGCAAAGATTTATCGAGCTCTAACTGTTTGCCGAGAAAGGGAAAATTTTTTGAATGCTGCAACATGCTTCTGCAACTTTGGATGGAAGAACACCTTTGCCATCGTCCGGGGTACATGAACTATGGTATGACTCGTCTGAATTGCATTGAAGAACATGAAAACTGGATGATGGGTCATGAATTTCCGAAAGGTACAGAGGCATGGTTCGCACATTTCAGTTCCTTGACTTCAAGCAAAATTGAGTGGACATTCGGTTGGCTCCCGGTCACTGAAGTCATTTACTTGTCAGCCGAAGTGTGCTTTCTTCTATTAATGGGCCTCCGGAGCATTCAGCCATATGCTCCACACAGGGTTCTACGCCAGCTAGGTAGGCACCAAACTATCCCACATGATGAAGATCTGAGCCGACAAGTCATCGAACTAGGTCCAAAAGTTGTGTTCCCGGAGGAAAGGTTCGCTAAATTGGGAATCAGTGTAGATTTCTAAAGCCAAAGACACGGGTACGGGATCTGTCTAAAGGCGAGTTAGAGCCTAGTTACACGACCTGGTATGGTAAAAGGTTTCAAGTCCATCAAGAGCCCGAACGGCCTGCTAGAAAACCCCATGTCCAACAATTCGCTGATGAGTCACAGAAGCAATGGGATTGGTTGGCAAAAGAGACAAGCTACAGAGCCACAATAAGCAAATTGGAGGGGCAGATCCAAGATCTTAAATTTAACAATAGTGTACAGGCTGCTGCTGATGAAGGGGAAAAGAAGAAGTTGACTCAAGAAAACAAAGCCCTTCGAGCCCAGATCCAAAAAATGAAGATAGCTGCTGAGAATAAGGAAAGGATCCGAACAGATGAAAGACTCATAAATGGTCTTAGAAGGAAAATATCTAAGTACAAGGATGACTTGGAAAAATCCGAGGGTAGTCTGGCAAGAGCCCAGGCACAGTTGACAAAGAACACAAAGGGACGGGCAAAGTTTGTACGGCATTTGAAAAGGAAATATGAGGGAACAGTCACAAACTTGAAGAAAAAGCTAACTACCCTCGAGAATGAGATGGCCAAACAAGTTAAGAGCTTTAAGGCAGAGAGGGAACATTGTTATGCATTAATGTCCCAGCTTGAGGAAGATATGCAACAGCTGCAGGGTCAAAACCATCATGACACCCAAGTGCTAGAAGCTAGGTCTCAACAAATCGGGCGTTTGCTCGAAGAAAAGGGTATCATCAGGGAAAGGGTTAGAGCAATTGCTGACTACATCGTCACGAAATGCCATGAATGTGAAGACATGATTCAATCCACCTTTTTCTCCGCAGTGATAACCTTTGTTCGGCAAAAATGAATGACCTGGATTGTCTCCAAGGAGATCTTGCACATAGGCCCGTGGCAAGACCGACTGATGTCCCGCGGGCCCCTGGATCAACTTTAGAAGCACTTATGTACTCTTGATTTTCATTTTTGAGTCTGTATTTCAGTTTCTAGTTCTAGGGTATGTTTCGAATCTGTTTTTAGTTTTTAATTCCTAGAAAAGCATGATGGAGTCTTTTGTAACAGAGAAAATTAGAAGCTTTTATAAATGGAAATTTGGAAAACCCCCAAAAATTGTTTCTTTATTTTCGCATTTATTCCTTGAACTACGTGATGATCCGATTTACGGGGCGTCGTGATACGTAGGCGGTCATGGTTTTAAATAATTCGAATAAAAAAAAGAGAAGATAACAAAAAGAGAGAAAAACAAGAAAAAGAGAGAAAAACAAGAATAAGAGGGAAAAACATTGACAAAGTACAAAAGAGAGCAAAAGGTGAAAAACACCAAAAGAAAAGAAAGATTGGGGAGATAAACAAAAACCGGGATGAAACACGCAACCGTTGCAAAATATGTAGAAACACATTTAACTGTATAGGTGCATCACACCCCCAATGTGCGATTCCCTATGTTCTAATTGTCTCAAACTAACCGGTTTGTTGTGTTTGCTATTGAGTAGGTTATATATTAAGGTGGTTGGTTTTGTGGTAATCTGGCTTCACATCCTTACTTTACAAGATCCAAGGGAAGTGTCGAAATGTCGTCAGAAAGTCATCAACCAACAATTCCTATCCCAGAGGATAGCCCGATATCGGCCATCCCAACATCAGAGTCAGCGGCTGCTGAGGAAAATAGGGTACTGCGTCTCTGCATGTTGGAAATGTGGGACGCCTGGTCCAACGGTAGAGAACCGCCGAGTGCAATACCTGGATTACCTGAGCTACTTCCCAGGGCAAGTGGAACTTCCAGTGTCCCAATAAATTACCCAAACACTCCGCTCGGATATCCTACCATCTCAGCCCACTTTACCGGAACGCCTTCTGAGGTTTGCCCCCAGGCATTGATTTCGAGTGTGGCCTCCAACATATTCACTGCACCACCATCTTCGGCCACGGCGCAACCCACTTTGCCCAGGCCAAGCTTTGATCCATCATCTTTTACTTTCCAAGTACTATCCTTTCCACCAGACACGGCCCATTTCACCACCAATTCCTACCCTCAACAACCCCGGTATGAGTTCACAGCGGGACAGGAGAAAACTACAAAGAACCCCGAGCAAGAAGAAATCACTCGGAAGATGAGGAGCATGGAAGAAAGCCTCAAGAATATACAAGGCTTAAGTGGTCAGAAGAGCGTATCCTACGCTGATTTTTGTATGATCCCACATGTTCACCTACCCCTTGGTTTTAAAACTCCCAAGTTCGAAAAGTATGACGGGCACGAAGACCCCATTGTCCACCTCAAGAGGTACTGCAATCAACTGAGAGGGGCAGGTGGAAAACCGGAGCTTCTCATGGCTTATTTTGGAGAGAGNCATCTTTTCAAAACATTCGTCAAGCCCAAGTACACAGAAGAGGAAGATGAGGCCTTCACGGCCGAGGAAATTGAAGAAATATGTGGAGCCATGAGGCAGATGTTGTATGAAACTCACATGGTCCAGCCGGGAGAAGGCTCGAGCACCGCTGAGGTGCAATATATGGGGCCTAATGCCAAGTTGCAAAACTGGAAGGCTACTCCGTTCCTAGTCAGGCGGGAATCCTGGTAGTCCGGTCTTGCCACCTTTTATACATCACGAGTTATTCCAGGGTGTAACTCGGATGTTTCTTTTAGTTTATTGTCTTTAAAGTTCCAATGTAAACCCTGCTATCTTCAAATTCAATGAAATGAAATCAATATTTCATCGTTCATAAATCTCTTTCTTTATTCTTTCTGATTTTTGCTACTTTTTCTTATTTCTTCTTTCAGTTCTAATAATGCGGCTTTAAACAACATGACATGCTTGCGGACTTCATGCCCACATCCAACCACGCTGTCTAATTATGAAACAATGAATCAAGAACCCGAATACGATGAAGAAGGCTTTTAGGGAAATAAACCAAGAATTGGAACAATTTGAGAATAAGCCTAAGCCAAATCTAAATGAAACCGAGCCAATTAATTTGGGTAGTTCAGAAGAGGTCCAAGAAACCATGATAAGCATTCACACATATGAAAGAACTAGGGATGCACTGATCTAGCTTTTATTTGAATTCAAAGATGTGCTTTCTTGGTCCTACGATGATATGCCAGGATTAAGTGTTGATCTAGTGGTGCACAAATTGCCAACATACCCCGATTGCCCCCCTGTCCAGCAAAAACAAAGAAAGTTCAAAACTGATATTAGTGACAAGATCAAAGTAGAGGTCACCAAACAGTTAAAAGCGGGTGTCATCCGAGTGGTCCGGTACACCACATGTTTGGCTAATGTGGTCCCAGTGCCAAAGAAAGATGGGAAAACCCGAGTGTGTGTTGACTATCGGGATCTGAACAAAGCAAGTCCCAAGGACAACTTCCCTTTGCCAAACATCCACATCCTCGTTGATAACTGTGCCAAACATGAGTTACAGTCTTTCATGGATTGTTATGCTGGATATCATCAGGTCTTGATGGATGAAGAAGATGCGAAAAAGATAGCCTTCACCACACCCTGGGGCACCTATTGTTACAGGGTCATGCCCTTTGGTTTGAAGAACGTCGGGGCAACGTACATGAGAGTTATGACCGGCATCTTTCATGACATGATGCACCAAGAAATCGAGGTGTATGCGGACGATGTGATCATTAAGTCCAGAACGCAGGATGACCATGTTCGGGATCTGAGAAAGTTCTTTGAGCGTCTGCGTAGGTATGATTTGAAGCTAAATCCAGCTAAATGTGCATTTGGAGTTCCGTTTGGGAAACTTTTGGGATTTATAATCAGTCGAAGGGGCATGAGCTAGATCCAACGAAGATAAAGTCTATTCGGGATTTACCTCCTCCGAGAACCAAGAAAGATGTTATGAGCTTGTTGGGAAGGTTGAATTACATCAGCCGGTTCATTGCTTAGTTGACTTCCACATGTGATCCCATATTCAAGCTGTTGAAGAAAGATGCAGCAATTAAATGGACAGATGAGTGTCAAGAAGCCTTTGACAAAATCAAAGAATATCTGTCGAATCCGCCAGTCTTGGTCCCACCCGAACCCGGGAGGCCATTGTTTTTATATTTGACAGCCTTGGAGAATTCCTTCAGATGTGTCCTCGGGCAACATGATTTGACCGGGAAGAAAGAGCAGGCAATCTACTATTTGAGCAAGAAGTTCACTAGTTACGAAGCCAAATACACTCTGTTGGAAAGGACTTGTTGCGCCCTAACTTGAGTCGCTCAGAAGCTCAGGCATTTCCTATTGGCCTACACTACCTATCTTATCACTAGATTGGATCCTTTAAAGTACATATTCTAGAAGCCGATACCCACAGGGAGGTTGGCAAAATGGCAAATCCTGCTCACTGAGTTCGACATAGTCCATGTCACTCGCACGGCAATGAAAGCTCAAGCTCTAGCAGACCACCTAGCTGAAAACCCTGTTGATGATGAATATCAGCCTTTGAGTACTTACTTTCTGGAAGAGGAAGTGAATTCAGTTGAGGTAATTTCAGAAGACGCCAATGCTTGGAAAATGTTCTTCGATGGAGCTGTGAACGCAAAAGGTGTCGGGATTGGGGCAATTTTGATTTCACCCACCGGTCAGTATTATGCAACCACAGCTCGGCTTCGGTTTTTCTGCACAAACAACACTACCGAGTATGAAACCTACATCATGGGTATGAACATGGAAATAGACCAAGATGTGGAAGAATTGTGAATCATGGGGGATTCAAACTTGATTATCTGACAAACTCAGGGAGAATGGGAAACTCGGGATGTCAAGCTTATTCCATACAGGCAGTATGTGGAAGATCTTAGCAAACGGTTCAAAACTGTCAAGTTCATGTACGTTCCTCGGTTTCACAATTAGTTAGCCGATGCACTCGCTACTTTGGCCTCGATGTTTCCGTATCCAGGCAATATCCACATTGACCCGTTGGAAATCCAAATCCGAGAAAGGCATGGTTATTGCAATACAGTCGAGGTAGAACCAAATGTCCAGCCATGGTACCATGATATCAAGATGTTTTTAAAAACAAAGGAATATCCCGAGCAAGCCAGTGGAGATCAAAAGAGAACTATTAGAAGGCTTGCCGGTGGCTTCTTCTTGAGTGGATAAGTTTTGTACAAAAGGACTCCAGATTTGAACCTTTTGAGATGTGCGGATGCCCAAGAGGCCGGAAGAATCATGAATGAAGTACACGCAGGAGTATGCGGACCTCTTATGAATGGATACGTCCTTGCAAGGAAAATCCTTCGAGCAGGGTATTACTGGATCACCATGGAAAAGGACTGCTTCAGCTTCGTCCGAAAATGTCATCAGTGTCAGGTACACGGTGACCTGATTCATGCACCTCCCTCAGAACTACATCCTATATCGGCACTATGGTCATTCATTGCTTGGGGTATGGATGTCATTGGGCCAATCGAGCCAAAAGCTTCAAATGGGCATAAATTCATATTGGTTGCCATCGATTACTTCACAAAATGGTTTGAAGCAGTCACTCTCAAAGTTGTCACTAAGAAAGTTGTGGTAGACTTCGTGCACTCCAACATCATTTGCCGTTTTGGTATCCCTACAACTATCATTACGGACAATGCTGCGAACTTGAATAGTCATTTGATGAGAGAGATATGCAAACAATTTAAGATCACGCATCGGAATTGTACCCCTTATCGGCCCAAAGCTAATGGTGTCGTTGAAGCAGCAAACAAGAACATCAAGAAGATTCTTAGAAAAATGATCCATAGTTTTAGAAAATGGCATGAGAAGTTGCCATTTGCATTATTGGGATATTGCACAACCGTGCGCACATCGATTGGAGCAACACCCTATCTATTGGTTTACGGCACTAAAGCCGTAATACCCGCAGAAGTTGAAATTCCGTCTCTCCGACTCATCGTTGAAGCTAAGATTGAGGATAGTGAGTGGGTCAAAACCCGTCTATAACAGTTAACCCTGATTGATGAAAAGTGAATGGCCGCAGTTTGCCACGGGCAATTGTATCAACAAAGAATGGCCCACGCCTACAACAAGAAAGTGAGGCCTAGGAACTTTGAAGTGAGGAACCTCGTTCTGAGGCGTATTCTCCCTCATCATAATGAAGCAAAAGGAAAGTTCGCTCCAAACTGGAAAGGTCCAAACATTATAAGAAAATTGTTGCCGAAAGGGGAATTGTACTTGGGAGACATTGAAGGAAATGATCCTGAAACAGCTGTAAATGCAGACGCAGTCAAAAGGTATTACGTCTAATCCTTCTGCAGCACCGTTATTATCCATTTGAGATGACGAAGTCTTTCATTCTCGCAACCCCAAAACACTCCTACCCTTTATTAACCCTTTGAGCCGGTTACCTTTCTTTGATTACCCTCTTTGGAACCCGAAAAACGTTAAAAATCAAAAAAAATCAAAACAAAATAAAAAACAAAGTTCTCTGAACTACGTTCGACTTGATTCCGAAAGGATACGTAGGCAGCCTCTCTCTGGGGTTCAGTCACACCAAAACAAAAATCCAAATTTCCCCAAAAGTAAAATTGGGGAAAATGTTATAGTGGTTTGGTGATGATCCCGCCTGAATGGTTCCAAAGTTGTAATTCAATCCAAATTCTTTTACCCCAAATCCTGTTCAAAGTCCTTCTGATCAATCGGTGTGAATTGTTCAAGGATCGGAGAAAGCGGTTGCTTGGATGAGAGAAATAAAATGAGAGAGTCTTATTGGTGAAATCCCACACGGGCATCATAAGGCGATGGTGAGCAGAGAAACTGAAAATGAGAGAGTTTTGTTAGTGAAAACTCGCAAAGAGCACTATAAGGCGACGCTGAGAAGAGAAATGAGAGAGGTCAATTGGTGAAAACTCGCAAAGGGCGCCATTGATCGAGAAGAAGGAAGTCCTTATAACCTTTGGCACTGAAAGAGTCCTGGCAAGGTTTATCGGTTTTAAAACACGAGTTATGATGGGTTTATGAGAAATCGGACGATTGCGCCGATCGGGTATCCAGTCCAAGAAGCATGTCATGTCTGTTTGAAGCCTGCATACTCCAGATAAGTCCTTCTTTCTTCCCCCGAAAGGGACACTTCTTGTTAAAACTCATTATCCTATCTTTTGTTTACTTTTCCTTGAATCCCTTTTGGTTTAATTCTTTTCTGAAACTAATACAAAGAAAAGATGGCAAGATTGGTTTTACAGGGTTCTGCTTAACAAAAGCCAAATTCAAGGAAAAGCACCCAGCCTCAGCAGGTGCATCAAGTCGGTCTCGACTGGCCATGATGACCAATGCTTCAGAGTTAAAATTATTGAAAAGGAAAGACACATAAAGTCAAAGTGCCCATAAAGGCAAAATAAGATGAAAAGGCCAAAGCCCCACACGGGTGAACCATCGTATGAAAGTTTGGAGAGTCAAAATTCCTGGTTCTAAAAGAGAGATCGGTCTCCAGAAAACCAGCGAGCAGTAAAGGTTTTCATCAAAAGAGTTGGGCCAAGATCAAAACAATCAAGGCTACAAAACCAACCACTGTTTCAAACTAACAATTGTTCTTTGATTGAAAACAAGAAACAGGTGTAATTAAAAGCAACCTTACAAGAAGCAGGTGCAACCAAAAAGAAATTGCGCAAGGGCTAGAAACAGCTTTGCAGCAACAATCCAAAAAAGGGAAGTCCCTTCAAAAATTCTTTCCCGTCTTCACTCATTCCATGAAATAAATAAATAAAGAAGAAGAAGAATAAAAATTCAAAATCATGGTAGCCTAGGGTCCCCAATCTCTAGCTACGTTTTATTTTAGACATAGGGTCTCCACTCCCTAGTCGCTTTTCCAACATAGGGTCTCCACTCCCTAGTTGATTTTATTTTAGACATAGGGTCTCCACTCCCTAGTCGCTTTTCCAACATAGGGTCTCCACTCCCTAGTTGATTTTATTTTAGACATAGGGTCTCCACTCCCTAGTCATTTTTCCATCATAAGGTCTCCAATCCCTAGTTGAGTTTATTTTAGACATAGGGTCTCCACTCCCTAGTTGGGTTTATTATAGACACAAGGTCTCCACTCCCTAGTCAATTTTCCAACGTAGGGTCTCCACTCCCTAGTTGAATTTATTTTAGACACAGGGTCTCCACTCCCTGGTCACTTTTCCAACATAGGGTCTCCACTCCCTAGTTGAGTTTATTTTAGACATAGGGCCTCCACTCCCTAGTCGCTTTTCCAACATAGGGTCTCCACTCCCTAGTTGAATTTATTTTAGACATAGGGTCTCCACTCCCTAGTCTTTTTCCTACATAGGGTCTCAACTCCCTAGTTGATTTTATTTTAGACATAGGGTCTCCACTCCCTTGTCGCTTTTCCATCATAGGGTCTCCACTCCCTAGTTGATTTTATTTTAGACATAGGGTCTCCACTCCCTAGTCTGCTTTTCCAACATAGGGTCTCCACTCCCTAGTTGAAGTTATTTTAGACATAGGGTCTCCACTCCCTAGTCGCTTTTCCAACATAGGGTCTCCACTCCCTAGTTGATTTTATTTTAGACATAGGGTCACCACTCCCTAGTCGCTTTTCCAACATAGGGTCTCCACTCCCTAGTTGATTTTATTTTAGACAAAGGGTCTCCACTTCCTAGTCGTTTTTTCAACATAGGGTCTCCACTCCCAAGTTGATTTTATTTTAGACACAGGGTCTCCACTCCCTAATTTCTTTTCCCAAGGATACACAATCCTGGTTTTATTGCTTTCAATAAAGAAGTAGTTTAGATTTTGTTATAATAACTCACGAAATTTTCCTAGTGAAAACTGGGGTAGAAATATTTCGTTCGTTTGTTTGCTTTGGTGCCTAAACAGGTTTTCACCGTGAGGCACGAGGTTTGAGATGACCAAAAGAAGAAGTCTCAACCCTAATAAAAGAAAGGAAGAACAAGAAAAGAAGTTGAACTCAAAGTGCAGAAGCGGAGAAAAGATGTGGACTGCTCAAGACATGATTGAAGTCACAAGCTGTCGCATATCCCGCCTTGATCCGAAAAGTTGAGGAAGAATGAACTAGAGATTGCAACTAACGAGCATCAAGATTCAGATAAGAGTCTGCAGGAAGAATCATCCAAGACTCAATATCAAGCTTTAGAAGGTTTATAGAAAGGAATCTTGTAACTCGTGGTTGATAGGCTTAGCTAGTTTAGCTTTTCATCTTTCATTTTGGTGTAATAAGAAGCTCAGCAAGCAGAAACAGCAGCAACAGCAGTGAAATCACAGTTTCTCGGTAGTCCCAGCTACCAAAACTTCCAGAATTACACTGACCTGATTCCTTTATAGCCAAGGATATGTAGGCAACCTCCGAAGCAAGATTAGGTCAGACTCTTTCAAAAGATGCTTCTCATGGAGTTTCAAACGGGCAAAAATCCCTCATAGTTGCTCATTTTATCTTTGGTTAAATTCATAGCAAAGAGGGGCAGCTGTGAGCATGTGATTTTTGCCCTATACGAGATACTCCTATAAAATCCCAAGAAAATAGATTTTTTCCAATTATTTGCCATTTTATAGGATTTTATTAATTGTTTGCATTTTTGTGCACGTTTAATTTTTATTAAAATCATGAAAAATGTAAAAAAAAAAATACCATGCATTGCATTTAGGTTTTGTTTTTAAATTTTTAGGATTAATTAGTTAATATTTGTTCTATTAAAAAATGAAAATCACAAAAATGGCTCATTTTTACATTTTTACCTTTTAATTTTTAGATTATTGATTTTTCTCTTTTAATTTAGGATCAAGTAATTTTTATAATTTTTGTAATTAGTTTAATTTTAAAATTTAGATTAATTTAGGGTTTTAATTTATGATTTTTAATTAAAGGAAAGTAAAAAAGAAAAGAAAAAGGAAAATAAAAAGAGAATTAGAAAGAAAAGGGGGTTTTCAATTTAAATTTGGGCTGTTATTAAACACCCGAAATTGGCCCAAACTTTCCCCCAAACTAACCCAGGTCCAAGCCCAAAACCCCAGCCTTACCCGGTCCAAATCCCCCACCCTCCAAACGACCCCGTATTAACCCATCTTAAATCCCAGCCGTTGATCATCATGGACCTAACGACTGGGAACTGATTTGGTTTTTAATATAAAATGGTCGGAACCCACCCCCTAACCCCAGAAACACCCCCATTTCACTTCATCCCTGTCTCTAACACCAAACCCTAGCCGCCTTAGAACCCTTCGCCGGCTCCGCCTTGTTCCGCCGCCGGAAATCACCCCACGGCGGCGGCGACACTCCAAACACACCCAATTTAACATCCCATAATCCCCGTCCTCTCCTTATTCTAAATCCCCAAATGGTTCCCTTCAAATCCCTACCAAAAGCTTCAAATTTTAGATCTAAAATTCGGAACCTCAAAACCCTAAGTCACCCAAATGCCACCAAATTCACACCATGTAATCCCCCCTTCCTCCTCTTCCTAAATATCCCCATGGTTCCCCTCGAATCAGCGCCAATTTGGTCGAACCTTAAATCTAAGATTCCCGAAAAACCCTAAATTTTTCTTTCTTCTTTTCTTGGTCAGTGTTTGGTCAAATGAACCCAAAACATCCATTAATCAACTATTCTTGTTAAGAACAGTCGATTAATGGTAGTTCAAGTTCATTTCTGCCTTGTGAAGTTTGGCCGAGTTCATAGTAGGGTCCAGTTTGTAACAAACCTAGGTAATTTCCTTCTCTGTTTATTTTTACCTTGCGTTAATTGTTTTTTTTTTTTAATTGCTTCCTTTAGCCGCATGTATTAGGGTTTTAATTTTAGATTCTCTTTTCTTTATTTGCAACGGTTTAGTTGATTATTTGTTCCTGTTTAGTAAATTAATTGAAGCATGTCTGAATTTCATTATTCAATTGCATGAATTAGATTAATTAGGTTTCACTGTTCTTTCATGTTACGTTGAAAATTTGTTTAGGGTCTTTTTAGTCTATCTTTGTAATTCTGTTTTTGTTTAAATATAGAAGCATTATTTGTTTAAATTCAGTATTGTTTAAGTTTAATTAGATTAATGTTTTTTTAGGTCACTCTCAAGTTTAAAATTACATTTCCGTTTGCCCTCTTAATTGGATTTCTGATCTTTTAGATGGCTTTTGTCCTAAATTGTACATCATTAGGATATATAGGGACCTAATTGGACTAAAAAAATTAGGACAATTTTTCAAAAAATATGAAGTTTCTAGAAAGTGCACAGCTATCCTAGCTGTTGTAAAAGATGCTGAAATATAGGACAGATGTAGCAAGGGCTGAGAAAGGACAGTACTATTTTGCTATAGGATAAGGAATATTCCAAAAGAATACCTATCCTATGTAGCTTATATATAGATACTATCCCTCAAAAAGAAGAGGAGATTAGAAAAAACCCTAAAAACACTCTCAAAATTTCAGCTATTGTGTTCTTAAAAGTTAGTTTTCCTTTTGCTCTTTGATCTAAAAAAACACTCAAAGACCTCCATGATTTCTTCTAGTCTTCATAAGTTGAAAACATGGTTTGAAATTGGAAGTTTCTTGGTTTCTCTTTGGGGATTTTACTGTGGTGAGCTGTTGTTAAAGTTTGGTTTTGGGTTTTGATTACTGCTGTTTGGGTCCTGTTGCTGCTCCATTTCTTTTTAAGTTTCAGCCAGCTTTTTCACCTGTTAGTTGCTGGTTTTTGTTGCTGTTTGTTCAAGGTACTGAACTAAACTTTTCTTCATGTAATGTTTTGTTAAAAATGATATGAGATCAAAGCTGCAAAATTACATGTGATGAATGGGTGTCTTTTCATGTTAGTTTCTGATTATATTGATATGAATCCCAGCAATATGTTATTATATGAGTTTTAAGCTTGAAGTAATTTGGTATGAATAGCTTAGTTAACACATGGATGCTTTCTAGTCCTCATTTTGAAAATAACCTTGTTTGAAGATGCTCTTTAGCTAAATATTTTGTCTGCTAATGCTGAATCTGGATTCTTGTTCATTAGAGTCATGTCTTCCTTTCTTCTTTTATTTAAGTGCATAATTTGTTGTTTACTTGATGTCATCTGAGTTTCGTTTGCTAATCATGAGCTATAATCTGTGAGTTTGGCCACTAGTTGGCCAAATCAGCAGGTTCAAAAGCTAAGAATTGAAATTTTGCTGTTGGTAACATGCTGAGTTTGGTGTTGGACCAAGCTTTGATGGATAAATCATGTCCAAAAGAGGCGGGTGTTCATTAGTTTATTAATTACATGGAAGTTGTAATAGATTAGTTGTTAATGTAGTAGTTCATGTATTAATAGGTTATAATGTAATGATCTAATTCTGGAAAGCTTCATTTTCATTTGGAGTACTATAATGAGTTAGTTTCTGATTTCATGCTTAAAATGACTGATGTTAGATGTGTAGTAATTTTGTTGTTGTATATTTGCAAGTATAGTAATGCAATGGCCAAGGCCATAGGCCAGATCTTCAAGGCCCGTTTCTGCGATTCAAGTTGGTCCAGACTTGAGTATGAGCCCAGATGGGAAAAACAAATCGGGACAAGTCTGGGCCTAGGTCATTGGGCCTGGGCATTGAACCCAATAGATCGTCCCAGTTGTAGATGCTTCTCTTGTGATTCATAGTATAAATACATGTCGTATATGTCTTGCAAATCATGTGTAGTATAATTAATTTTCAAACTTGAGTTGTGTTTTGATTCTGATTCTTCTATTTAAAAGTGAATTCACTTACAGCTTTTGATTGATGGGTATACTATGGCTAAAAATGCAAAAGGTAGATAGGCCCAGCTAGTAAACCTCTGCAACTGGGCCCGCCTAATATGAGCCCAATGTGGGCCAGACCTGGTTAAAAACTCGGCTTGTGCAAAGGCCCCTGAGGTCCTTTTATAATGGGCCAAATCGTGAGCCCAAATACAGCTTTCAAAGCTGATTTGTTTAAGTAGTGGGCCCATTGGTGGCCTAAAACAACTGTTCGAGAGTAATTCGAAATCCTAGCCTTAAGTTAAGAAAATTCTTAGTTTGAACTTCAATTAGGATCCTTAGCCTTATTTAAATAAACTCCCTTTGTTAAGATAAGTTGAGGCGTGCCATGCCAAACAAAACCTATAATTCATGGCCCTCATAAGATTAGATCAAGAACTAATATTTATAGAAAAAGGTTTGAGGTGTGCCATAAATAAAATGAATCATCCATGGCCCTCACAAATGTTGCTATTAAAAAATTAAATCTTCGTAGTTGCTTTAGGTGCGTTATTTAAATAATTCATCATAGCTACGGGTACGGCTCCTGTGACGTAGTTGTGATTTTTAATTACTAAAATCCGGGTGTACATTTCATGTGACCCAACATCAATTTTCAACAATGTTAAATAAAACGTGTCGCGAACCACGGGTGCATTTCATGTAACGTGGTTTAAGACGTGTTTTAAATAGCATTGAATTTTCCTAAAAGTAAAAGCGGTTTTAAAAGTTGTAAAAATGCACAATAGGTTTAAAACATGTAGTAAATCAGATAATAGTCCAATTTTAACAGTTTAAGCGACCGTGCTAGAACCACGGAACCCGGGAATGCCTAACACGTTCTCCCGGGTTAACAGAATTCCTTATCTAGAATTTCTGGTTTTGCAGACTTTTAAATAAAGTCGAAATTTCCTCGATTTGGGATTTTAAAATAAATCGGTGACTTGGGACACCAAATAAACTATTCCAAGTGGCGACTCTCATAAATAAATAAAAATAATCCCATTTCGAATAATGTCACTTCAATTGGAAAAACTCCCTTGTACCCCCTCTCGGGGTGGTAAAAAAAGAGGTGTGACAACACATGCTTCACTCGAGATTTATTTGTGAGTACAGATATTACTAGTGCATCATTTGGGGGATGCACGATCCATTCCGCGTCCTCGTCGTTGAAAGACAAGGTTCTTTTTAGCATGTAATCCCGATTCTATTTTTCCCTTGTGACGGATACTTTGGTGCGCTTTAACATCAGCCCCTAGGGAACATCAAACCCCACTGATGATCATGTTAATGACGTACTGAGGTTCTTCCTGCTCAGCCTGTTTATAAGAATCTCTATTCCTGAAATGATTCTTGGCCCGGTCGCTCCGGAACTCTCGTAGATGCCCGTTGTTGAATAGCCGGGCTACTTCCTCTATTAATTGTCGGCAATCCTCTGTTCTGTGGCCGTGAGTGCCATGATATTTTACACATTAGGTTAGGATCCCTTTGGACTCGATCGGGCTTTAAAGGTCGAGGCCATTTGGTGTGATTGATGCATCCGATGCCAGATACAATGGCATCAGCGATGATGTTAAAGTTGTACTCCGATAACCTCGGCGCTTCCTTAATCCCGATAGGCCCGTCGAAACCGTTTTTACTCATGAGTCCCTGGTTGTTTTGACCACCATAACTCCTCCTTACACTTCTCATAGGGTTTCGCCTAGACCCACTACGTCTTCGGTCACCATTTTATGGCCGATATCGATCCCTATCTGATCTTGGTTCACGATCAATGTCTCTTTTGACTATGTCGATGGTTCTGACTCAATAAACGGACCCGCTAGGAGGAACAAGTTGATCATCTTCAACTATGATTTTTTGTTGATACCGATCATCTTCAAGTGATGTGAAGCCAACGAGCTTCGAACATTGAGTCCCTAGGTGAAGGCCTGAACAGACCAATCGTCTACGAACGGAGGCAGGTCTATCCGTTCAATTTGAAACCGGGATACGAGTTCTACGATCATCTCATTATCCTTCTATTTCACTTTGAAAGGTCTGATTCCTGGTCTCGACCTTGATAGCCCCGACGTGTGCTTTTACAAAGGAATCTGCAAGCATAGCAAACAAGTCAATAGAATTAGGAGGCAGGTTGTGATACCATATTATAGCTCCCTTCGACAAAGTTTCCCCAAACATTTTCTGGAGGACAGAATCAGTCTCATCATCCTCCAGGTCGTTCCCTTTGATGGAGTATATGTAGGAGGTCACATGCTAATTTGGCCAAAGTGTAAGAGAGGCAGAGTAGCATATGGGTTCTGTGACAGGATAGTTGCACGCTTTGAGGAAAAGGTAGAGTGAATTGGGATTCATGATGATCAATGACTAGGTCTACGGACTTAATTTTGAATAATGGCTGTTATACGGCGGGAGATTTGATGTGATAGAAAGGAGTTGCTTGATATGAAGAAGGATACAACGTGATTTTGGGTCGGAATGTGTTGTTCACCTTTAGTTGATGTCCATGATGAGTGAACGGACTTGTACATCTCGTGAATGAGCACAGGCTCACGATGGGTTACTGATTTTGTAGAGATTGTACTCAGCGCAGCATCGTTGGAAGAGGTCGGCAGGTAGTCTCCACAGGTGGGATATCTCCTGTGAGCAGGTCAGCGGTCGCGTGGTTTATGAAGCTTCTACGAAGAATTCTACTGGCTATCCGGTAAGAGGTCGAATATGTAAATGTGGTTAGTGATTCAGAGTGTTCATGAAATGCTAACAAAAACATTTCGAGAAATTTGGCAGGTTGATTGGGCAAGACCATGTCAACGATGAAGAAAGAATCTTTGTAGGTTCTAGGTTTATGCAATGGTAGCTTCAAGCTAAGTGGGAGAGCCCCAATACATATGAATTGGATTGCATGGTTGTCTACTTGTGATGTTTCTGGTTATTGGCATATCGGTGGGTTATTACGCCTAAGGAAAGGTAACATCAGTGGTAATTTGAGCAACGAATCTGAGGAATGTGTGTTATAATTGGCCTTATCGATTCATGTTCAGGCTTTGGGAAGACTCAAGATTTATGCTTCGTATAGAGGTGAGTTACAAGGAAGGTGATTCGGCGGGGTGCTTCTTTGAGAGGGTGTTCATGTGATAGCAGAGCCTTGGAGTGGATTATAATTGGACCAAGTCAGAGTGGGTGACTCAGAACAACGGTCCTAGTGGATTCAAAAGTTTAAAATGTGGTGCCTGGGAATTTCAAGTCCATAGTATGGTTGAGTATCGAGCTTTTGCAGCGGATTATGAAAAGGGGCTTGGAGTGTTCTGTGTTATCTCCGATATGCGGTGTAATATGAGAGGAATGGGAGAATATAACTTTGGATTCATAGAGGAATTATCAGAATGGGTGTACCAGTTGAATACGCGAATATGCGCACAAAGAGGGTATGAAATGGTTCGTGGGTTTTGAGATAATATGGTCTCGTGAAATGGGGTCACTCAGGACGAGTGCGGATTGAGTTCGCTATATTTGAATGGAGCTATTATTATTCCTAAGGCAAGTCCAGGGTAAATTAGGAGAAGTCGAATCGATTAGCAATGGTTGAATCAGCATAATGATGGCAAGAGCAGCTTATTCAGCGTGTTAAGTTACTCATGTGATTTGTGACGGTACGCGCGAGGTTTGACGGTCGCCGTAATTAATTTTATTTGGAGGCTTTCGAGTATTGTGGCCTGTTATGTGCAGATGATCCCAGAAGAGTTATGGTGGTTTAGACCACTACTTGAGGTTGGTATTTTCTGTGGATATGAGGACTCAATCACGTGTTGCAATGGTTCTCCTAAAATGAGTTAAGTGAGAGGATTCTATATGATGAAGTGCTTAATCTATTAGTGGTTAAGTGGTTATGATGAAATTCTTGTAAAACTGCGTATTGGCATAATTAGGTGCAGTGGGAAGCATGGAAATTTACAAGGTAAGGATCAAGGTTACCATTTGGTGTTGGCAGGAATATCACGAGCTCGGATGAGCGAGAAAGGACTCAGATGGTTAGAGTCAGCTAGTATTGTTTTTGGCATCACCTAAGATCGGTGTCCGGTGTGAGAGGCTTTGCATACTGATTGCGGATTCTTGAATTTGCTTTACAGCATTTGTGTGGCTGGTAGTATGGATGTGCAGACTCGTTGTCTGGTGCGGAAGATCGGGGGAGAGTGTCCCACGGAGAGATTGTATTAGTGTGACAGGTAGTCACTTAAATGATTAAAGATTGAAACCAAGTATGGAGATTGTGCTACTATCGCTAATGAGAGAATTTATTCCTGAAGGGCTCTCGATTTGTTTGGTTGTGGACTATGGAAGTGTGTTCCGGATTTGATGGATGTTCTTGTATGTCATGGGAAAAGGCTTATTGTGAATCCTTGAAAGGTTACTAGCATAGTGCGCTACGATCAGAATCGGCTTGAGGTCTGTGGATGGATCTAAATGTGAATGCGGGTTCTATATATCAAGCCGGATGTATTCATTTCAGCATAGTGCTCCTTATGGAGGTGTATTCGGACGTTAGATGTTGTTTTGTCGTCGGCTATTAATACTATATTGCGCCATGTGAGTTGTGAAACGTCTTGATAAATTTCATATGTGTTAAGGTGCCGCGTAGCGAGAGTGTTATTTGAGCAGGATGGCTCTCGAGATTCAGATCATATATCGCACCTTAGTTATGCTTGAGTTTTGTAGCGTATGGCGCTATTTGTCTCCCCATGGATGGTATTATGCACTTGGCTTGCTTGTGGCCGATATTCGGGTATTTTGTAGTAATGAGCATTCTAGATGGGTAAGTTCCTCCTTATATAGATTTTATATGTGGATAGGGTGGCACGCCGCCACGGGTATGTTGTTTGGATCGGGTTGCATGCCGCAACAGTATTATGTGTGGATCGGGTTGCACGTTGCAACAGTGTGATGTTGAGTACAGTCTCCTATATTTGTTCTTGTGTGTTTTGTTTCTCATTTTCTAAGGAAGGTTCATAACACATTTTCGGTTGTCTAATTAGTTACGTGTGTTGAGTAGTTCTTTCCAGAGTTCATTTTTTCCTTTGGTATCACATTCGAATTTGTAGCTTGTTGGCACATTGTCACATCATATGAGACTTTTGGCAATGTATGAGGTGGCTTATCGCCTGAGCAACTTGTACTAGGTAAGACGAGATTATTGTATCTGGGATCAGTGCGATCAAATTATATGAAGCATATTAAAGAGCGAATATCGTATTTAGTTCATAATGAGGTAATAGTTCCTGTCAGGAGGAGAAACTCAATGATTTGTTGACTCGCCAGTTGGTTATGAATTTCTACACATCTTTTCCGTCGTGGCGCTGTTACAAGAGTTGGAATAAGACTTATATATGTCATGAGGTGCATTGTGAGCATCGGATTTGTATACAGCCAAAATCGGAGAGTCCGACTTTGAAGCTATTATGGCTCTCCACACCCAACCTCGAGTAGGAGTGGGACTTAAGGACGGACCCCGAATCCCCCCTTTTCGAGGGGCACATCGAAGGTCGATCTCGAAACAACACGAGTCGATGATCGTCATGGAAAGGCGGGAAAACCCCGAGGGCAAGCAATGAGAACTGACAGAGTCTGCAAGAATAGTACCAATCCGTACTGAACCATTATGCAGCTCTACTAGTAGCATTTATTCACCATTTATTAGACATGTTCTATGTTGGGATTCACCCCTCCTATATAAAGGGGACCTTTGTCATTTTGTAGGACACCTATATTGAATATAACACAACATTCTCTGCTCCCTTTGCTAACATTGTTGTTCTTCATAATTATTGCTTATTCCTTCATTGTTCATTTATTGTTCTTCATTTATTTCTCATCATTAACCGCAAAAGGCCATCTTTAAGGCCCTCATTATCATTGATTCTTCATCAATCGTTCTTGGCTATTAGCCCGTCTAGACCTCGAGGCCCTGCTCAAGCTAGCTCGAGGCCCGGCCTTGTGCCACTTCTTATTTTCTTTACTCACACATAACATCGATTGCCTAACAACTAGCGTTAAGATAAATCACGTATTTTTAGAACCACATAATCAAATATAATTGTAGTTACCATTTACAAGGTAAACAGTTTGGCGCCGACCGTGGGGCTAAGAATAATAGTGATTATTTTGGTGCTAGTTTTCTGAAAACACAAGTTATTCTGCACACTTTCTCTTGTCCAAGTATCTCTGATTTCAGGTCTAAAATGTCTAACTCAGCAAATGCACGTGAAAACAACGGTATTGGGCTCCAAGGAGAAAATAGTGCAGTCGCCGGTTTACCACCGCAAAACCTGGGGTAGCACCAGCAGATGTCGGTATACCACCGCAAAACCCAAGGGAGGCACAAATCCCCGTCGACGTAAACTCACGAAACGTTGTGCATGTCGATGTGAGCTCTCATACCAATGAGAGTGTGCGCGGCGAGGAAAGAGATGTTAGTCTTCAGGTCATTTTTGAGATGTTACAAGCACAACAGGTGGCTATTGCTCAGCTGCAAAGCCACCAAAAAACCCCAAGCACGGTAGCACCGGAAACGGCTCCTCGAGCCGAGCAGGTACCGAAGAGATCAAGCAACAACGGGTCAGCAACTGACCCCGCTATTATGAAGAAGCTCGAGGACCTCACCAAAAGAATTGAATCAGGAGAAAAGAAGATAGAAGATAATGATAAAAGGGTAGAAAGTTATAACTCGAGGGTCGATCAGATCCCGGGCGTGCCCCCGATTCTAAAGGGCGTAGATTCAAAGAAATTCGTACGGAAACCATTTCCACCAAGTGCGGCTCCGAAGCCCATCCCGAAGAAGTTTAGAATGCTCGACGTCCCAAAATATAATGGGACCACGGACCCCAACGAGCACATCAGCGCTTATACTTGTGCCGTAAAGGGAAATGACTTAAAGGACGACGAGATAGAGTCTGTATTGTTGAAGAAATTTGGAGAAACGCTGTTGAAAGGGGATATGATGTGGTATCATAACCTACCTCCAAATTCAATAGATTTATTTGCCATGCTGGCAGATTCTTTTGTGAGGGCACATGCCCGTGCCATCAAGGTAACCACCAAGAAGTCCGATGTATTGAAAATCAAACAGAGAGAGAACGAGATGCTAAGGGAATTCGTATCTTGTTTTCAGATAGATCGGATGGAGTTACCACCAGTCTCCGATGACTGGGCAGTACAGGCCTTCACTCAAGGCTTGAACAAACGAAGCTCGGTAGCCTCAAAGCATCTAAAACAAAACTTGGTCGAATATCCTACCATAACTTGGGCGGATGTGCACAACAAGTATCAGTCGAAAATCAGGGTCGAAGACAACCAATTAGGAGCCCCCTTGGGCTCAGTATATCCTAACAGGCTCTTAACGAAGGAATAGAGGTTCACAGAAAGGGAGCCGAGGCCAAATAAGGAAAGATACCAGCCGTATGTAGAAGATCGACGAAATGCCCCGAAACATAACATACCTCGTAACGATCGAAGGAAAGATCGGGGTCAAAATTCTCGGGGACTCATGAATAAAACCGGGTTCGATAGGCACACTGGGCTAGTAGAATCACCCCGGCTATCTAAGTACAACTTTCACATCGATGTCTCAGACATCGTGTTAGCCATAGATAAAATCAAAGATACGAGGTGGCCAAGACCCAAACTATCAGACCCTCCGCAGAGGGACCCAAACTTAATGTGCAAGTATCACGGCACTCACGGTCATACGACCGAAGATTGCAGCAACTTAGGGAAGAGGTAGCCCGTTTGTTCAACGAAGGGGATCTTCGTGAATTTCTCAGTGACCGAGCTAAGAACCATTTCCGAGAAAGAGATGCAGACAGGAAAAATGAACCAGAAGAACCATAGCACGTCATCCACATGATCGTTGGAAGGGTCGACTCTCCACAGGAGCCCGTTTTCAAATGGACAAAGATATCCATCACCGAGGAAAGTTGAACCCGAAGTTACATAACAGAGGATGCTCTCACGTTCAGCAAAGAGGACATCGATACCTTGTCTCAGCCTCATAATGACGCACTGGTAATTTCTTTTCTTTTAAATAAAATTCAGATTAAACGTGTGCTCGTGGATCCAGGTAGCTCGGCCAACATAATCAGGTTGAGGGTGGTGGAGCAGCTCGGACTGCTCAACCAGATCGTACCCGCCTCTCAAGTCCTCAATGGATTCAACATGGCAAGCAAAATAACAAAAGGGGAAATCATCCTCCCGATTAACGTAGCCGATACAATCCCAGATACCAAATTTCACGTCATTGAAGGTGACATGAGATACAATGCCTTACTTGGAATGCAGTGGATACACAGTATGAGGGCAGTACCCTCGACCCTCCATCAAACGATGAAATTTCCAACCAAGGATGGAGTAAAGGCAGTATACGGGGAACAGCATGCAGCAAGAGAAATGTTTGCGGTGCACGATATGGCACCGGCATCGACGCCCTCTACATCAAAGATGCCAAAAGGCAAATAAAAGAATCAGCTTGCAACTAAAACCTAAATTCTTGGTCACATCCAAACGAACGTGTAAAGGACCGTGCCGCATCCCCAGAACAAGCAATTGGAATTTATCAAAGCTCGAACGCCATCATTAAGGTACAACCCTCTCCCTTTTTATTTATGTTTTATACTAACTTACCGCAAGTGATCGATTAAGAGAGATCGAAGCGCCCACCAGCTCGAAGACCTTGTGTTTTAAAGCATCCGTTGCACTCTTTTTCCCTCAGACCGAATTTTTATCCCGAACGGGTTTTGCCGGTGAGGTTTTTAACAAGGCAACATCCATATGCTACCTAAGGAGGACTTATCAAGTATTCAAGTCTTCTCTTCGATCAACCTCAAATACTGGGGGGGCATCACCCCAGGAGGTCACCTCTCTGAAGGAATCAAACTATGCCTAGGAGGACCTCGACAGGAAAATGTTGTACTGGGTGAAACGGTCAAATGAACCATGTCCATATAGAATAATCGAGCCTCCAAAAGCAAAAAACATATACGCATACATCAAATAATTGAGGAAGCCTCTTTGCTAATCAAAAAACTTTGCGCTTCAAAGAAGTTCACTACTGTCACACAAAACGGCCCAAGAGCCAAAAACCCTCGAGCGCTCGGGGACTGTCATCGACAGTCAGATCATCGAGCCATCAAAAATCCGAACACGTAAGACCTTGATCAGGCAACTTCGAGTTCATAAAGCCCTCACTGAGGCATCATCAAAATCTGTAAGTCCTCAACAAGGCATGCTAAAATTTATAAGACCTTAAAAAGGCATAACCACAATATTAAAGCCAAGGCTATATATCAAATTTATAAGACCCCTAAAAAGGCATACCCTCGATATAGACGCCAAGGTCAACATACACGGGGACTAAAGGCTACGGCCAAACATAAAGGCTACGACCGAACTAACGCGACTCGGAGACGTCTGGCTGCCGCTATAAAACTAAAGGCCTCCAAATACTTCAAAAATACTTCGAAAAGAACCGGTTAATCAGGCTGCCCCCGGCATAAGCAAAGGAGCTTCGATCATATCAGCTCCAAATAATTACAAGGCTTCGAAGCAATCAACCTTCAGCAAAAGGCTTCAAAAAATCAACCTTCAAGAGAACCTCCCGAGGTACTCGATTATAGTCGCATATCGATTCATAATCGAGGTTCTTATTTGAGCCGTCGAAGAGTCGGACGAATATAAAACATGCCAAAGCATAATCAAAGCTTCAGCCAAAATGGGGAAAATTATAGCCATATCAGAGGTCGCATCGACCCAATCTAAAAAGTGCCTAAGGGCCAACGCGTAAGAGCCTAAGGGCCAATACGTAAAGAGCCTAAGGGCCAGTATGTTAAAAACCTAAAGGGTCAATGAGGCTGAGTTAGAACTTGATTTGAGGACCGAGCCCTGACGGTTAACTATCATCAATTATTCATCAAGCATAACCTAAGGGTTCCTATCTTAAAGTCCAACGTATCGGACTAATTATCGACAAGCATCAAAACTCGAAACATGAACAAAGACACAAACAAGTGGAAATCCGTATGAAGGGAAAACCAAAGGTTCCCTTTTGTTCTGAATGATAGTACAAAGGTACACTTACACAACTCCTACAGGGAGCCCGATACAAAGAACGAGAAAGAAAAACCTAGTCTACCCTCGGGAACTTAGCCTTTCCCCCTTCAGGGACTATGTCACCATCGTCCCCATTGGACCAACTCCCTCACCGGCCCCCTTCTCCTCGTCTTCATTATCCAAAATGAGGAACTTGGCATCGAACTCATCCGCCTTGGCCTGCTCTATCTCCTCCGAGAGATCGAAGCCCTTACCATGAATCTCCTCGAGAGTTTCCCTCCGGGATTTGCACCGGGCATATTCATTGCTTATCTTCTCTCAATCGGAAGTCCCCCTCAACTTTGCACGAGCTTCGGTGGCATCCTTCAGGTAAATGGCCACCTTCTAATCGGCCTTTGATCGAACCTCCTCGACTTCAGCTCGAGCGTCCACGACTTCGGCTTTCAGCTTCAAAAGATATGTTTCGAGCTTGGCAATTTTGCTCGTCTGGACTGAGTCACCTTCTCGAGAATTATGAAGCTATATCTCGAGGGCAGAGGCCTTGGCCAAAGCGTTCCTTTTTTCCGCAACATGAACGCCTATATGTGCCTTCAAATCGTTGCATTCAGAATTGACCTAGTTGACTTCGCCTCGAAGGCGCTCCAGCGTCTCCGTATTTTTTTGCAACTGGGATACCGAAACATAAGTTTCCGAAATATGGAAGAAGAAGCCTATATTCCCTCAAAACAAGGGTTACCTGTTTCTCAAGGTTGCCCACATAATCTAGGCTTCGGTCCAACTCCGATCGGAGGTGTATCAATTCTCTTGTCTTCTTGTCACAAAGAAGCCTGAGAGATCTCTCCCCATTCAAAGCCCTACGCAACTTAGCCTCACACGAAATAAGCCCAGAATTGAGCTTATCGAAGGCCTACGAGAAAGAAAAGTTCAGTAAAAGAGGAAAAAATATGAAGAATAAAAAGTTGTAATAAAACTCACCATATAGAAAAGTCGTTGGGCTTCCTCAAAGGTCGGCTTTGCATCTACCGGTTCGGTCTCATTGGCCCCGATAGAGCAACCCGAACCGCCCTATCCGGGCGGGGGGACATGGCAAAGTCTGTCTCCCTCAGGGTACTTCCCGTTGCCCGAGAACCAGTTGCCAAATTAGGTAATGAAGGATCTTCGCCCCTCCCCTCTTGTGGAGTCTCTCCCTCGAGATTAGGAGCTTCGGTCCCAGCAGGTTCGATAATCTCGGGAGGCCTCCTGGTTCGAGCCGCGGCTACAGAATCGTCCTCTCGAGATATGCTGATATCTTCGGAGCTACCGATATAGATCAGATCTTCGTCAGCGGCAACGCCCCCCTCAGGCTCCCGAGCCGATCCCACTTTGCTATGAGAATCCTCGTCCTTCGAGGATCTTTTTCTCTTCTTATTATCCTCTGAATCGGAAGTTGAGGGTCCTTCCTCCTCGTAGGGGGATGGTCTTACCTCGGAAAACTCATCGATGCCTGCATATAAAGAAGGTAGCACACATAAAGGAAGGTACCCTTCATGAGAAAGACTACATTTCACATACCATGATGCTTAGCCTCCCATTTGCCCTTTGACAAGTCTCGCCACTTACTCTCGTCGTAAGTGGAGGAGGCCGCCAGTTTACGGTCCCAAGCTGCAATATCGCGGACCTCATTTGGCATCTAAGGGGTCGCTCCGGAAAACAAAAGAAAACGTCCTTACAAAACCTGGCCCCACCAAGAACAAAAGTAATATAGTCCGGTATATTACTTACGCTTGAAATTCCATTTCTCTAAAAACGGCAGGAACTCCACAGGAATAATGTCGACAGTCCTAGCTCAAATAAACCGACTAATCCACCATCGATCCTTGTCCTCTTCATCGCTAGAGATAAAGGGCTTGGTGGATCGACGTCGTAGTGTAATTAGACCTCGATAATGCAAAGGCCGGTACAACCTGATGAAGTGACTAAGAGTGAACTCGAGTTCAGCCTTCTCAGCAAAAAACCTCATCATCAACACAATCCACCAGAAAGACGGGTGGATCTATGCCAAAGTAACCTGACATCTTCGACAAAATTTGAGTACGAGTGGGTTGAGGGGACCCAACATAATAGGGTACGTATACACGGTCAGAAACCCCTCCGTGGGTCATAACGTCCTCTCCTCGAGAGGGTATCTGCAGCCTCACCTTTTCTCCTCATCCACAGTCTTTCCTCGTAGCCTCGAGATGCCTCTCTTCTATTGAGAAAATAAACCTCGATGCATGTTCTCAATGACCCGAAATATTGAGAGGTTTCTCTATTGCAAAATCCCTCGTCGCGATGAAACAGTTCGAAGTCGGCTCGCCAGACGCCAGCGTAGTACCACCAGCCAGGCGAGAGGTAGAGGCAAGACTTCCCTCTTTCTGATGAGCGGATTTGGACATGGTAGCCATAGCTCTTTCAGGAAAAGAAAGGGAAGATAGAAATTCAAGCAAAAATTTTGATCTGAAGCAGCACTAGGACTGGCGCAAGAAGAGGAACTCTATAGAGAAAGATAGTTACACAAAGTCGCAAAGCTTTCAATAGAAAGGAAGCGGATATATATAAGAAGAGCGACGACTATTCATTAACTATGATAGCCAATCAGATCTGGCAAAGCACTTATGACCTTCTGGGAAAATGTACCGGCGGAGCCACTTCGGCCAATTCACAGTCATATCACAAGAATGACGCTATCGCGCGATGCACAAGGGATCGAGGAATCAAATTGACTGCTTACCAACTCGGTTGCGGGAGGGATGTAACAAAAACCGGAATGACCCGACCTCGAGGGTCTCTGTCATTCCGAGACCGAGCTCGAAGGAGTTAAATTCGAGGTCAAAGCCCGACTTTGGCATATACACAAAGGCAGAACTCTAAAGATATAAGAGAATTCCTTTGCATTCCAAGAACATATCTACAAAGTACATCTACAAGGTGCATTTACAAAAATGTATTTACAAAACTCCCACGAGGATCCCTCATGCAAAAGAAAAAGTAAGGGTGGCCTAGCCTTCATCTTTGCCGCTCCCCGAGCTACTCGAAGAGCCCTCGTTCGAAGTTGTCGAAGTTGTCAACTCCTCTTCCAAGGCCTTCGCTTCTTCAATCTCGGCAGAGAAGTCAAAACCCTTGGTGTGCACTTCTTCAAGGTCCTGCCTCCAAGCTTCTAATCAAGCTTGTCCAAGGGCGTGAGTCAGTTTGAGATCGGCCTTGACGGATATCTTCCTGGCTCGAGCGTTCGCTGCAGCAGCATGATTCCGATATGAGGACATGAGTTCACCGGCCTCACCATGAAGCTCCTTGAATTTATGAGCCTCGTCTCTTATCACTTTGGAGAAAACCCTGAGTCGAGGCCAATTCCTCTCGAAGGATATCCCTTTCCAAGGCCACGTTACCCTCGCACTGTTTCAACTCGAGGATCTTAACATGTCTGACTGTAATCCCTCCCCGAAGCTGTCCCGTGAAGGCATCCTTTCGCTCAATCTGCAAAATGAAAAGTCAAAATAATGAACACCGAGTTATGAAAATGCAAGGCAAACTTACGAGTACCGAACTATCTGCTCGATAAAACTGGCCCGCTCCTGGAGCGCTTTCTCCGAACTTGCTCGAAGGATGTCCAGTTTCCCTTCCCGTCAAGCGTATTGACTTTTTAGCTCTTTTAACTCCAAAGCGAGCCCCTCAAACTCTCCCTCGCAATCAGACAGTTCAGCTCGCAACTTGGAAAAGGCCTTGTTATACATCATCATGACCTGCAGCACGAAGGAAAGAAGTTAGGAAAACAAAGATCAAAACTCAAGGCGCAAGGGTTATGTCGCAAATCACCTATTTTTGGAGTTTCGCGACCTTCTGAAGAATAACGGGAGCATCGAAGTCAACATCCTCTTCAACACCATCGAAAAAAAAATTGAACGCATCTTTTTCCCCCCCGAGATGCCCCCACATCGGCAGCCTCTCTGTTCTAGGCATCCCGTATTTCCCCTGGGGAAACGACGGGCCCGATTGGAGACCACCTACAACATCAACCTCTATCGAGGCTTCCGCTTGCTCTCGAAAGGCCTCAGAGTAGGACTCTTTGAATACGCCAACCAAGTGTTTGTCACCAGAGGTTGTGTTTCGTTCAGAGATCGGCTCGGGGATTGCATCCGAACCCCACTCAAAGGACTCTTCATGCAAGGTGGGACTGAATCGGCCACCTCTGACTCGGCCGTATTTTTCCCAATAGCCGTCGAGATGTCGATGCCTCGTCTTGCCCTATGAACCAGCGGGCAGCCATCATCGTCTTCGGCACGAAGGCTCTCAGCCGCTGCCGAAGTTAGAATCGTTGCATCGGTCCTGGGCTTTCGAGCCTTAGCTCTCTTTGGTATCGGGGACTCTACCAGCGTCTTTTTCTTTCTTTTTGTTCCTCGGTGGGTCTCTGGGCCTCTTCTTCGCCGGAAGGAGGCGGTCTCATTAAAATAGCTTCCCCAAAGCCTGAACAAGCGTAAAATGTCAAGAACACTGCCAGAAAATCCTTGCATAAGGAATCTAAAAGTGACAGCGGTAAGGGCGTACCGTGATTTTTAGCCTCCCATCGAGTTTTGGCCAGATCACGCCAAACGCGTTTATTGTATGGGGAGGTGGAGTCTAAAAGCCTGACCCAGCCTGGGAGGTCCTTGACCACGAGCGTGATGAAGAAGAAGCTTCCCCCTTTCGGGGTACCGTCTTAGAGGTTCTAGCCATGATTATAACAAAGTTCAAAAGCAAGCTGACGCCAAAGTGAATACAGAAAAGGGGAAAAGACAGGAGACTATTAACAAAGGTGTGAAGATCTGAAGATGTTATAAAAACTCAAAAAACAGGAAACTGGAGTATTTATAAGCCATCCAAGTGAAGTGGAGGAATTGAAAAGGCAGCCAATAGCGGTTCGTGGGCTTTTCGGGAACTGTGTTGACAAGAGCTCTGTACAACTTTTTCTGCCACATCATTTAATGATCTCACGTGGCTGACGTCACGATGGAGATGTCGGAGAAGTAAAAACTCTAGATCGTTTCTTATTATTTCATTCTAAGAAACGCGGGGACTATCTATATACAGCCAAAATCGGAGAGTCCGACTTTGAAGCTATTATGGCACTCCACGCCCGACCTCGAGGAGCTCGGAGTGGGACTTAAGGATGGACCCCCAATCCTCCCTTTCGAGGGGTCACATCAAAGGTCGATCTCGGAACAACACGAGTCGGTGATCATCATGGAAAGGCGGGAAAACCCCGAGGGCAAGCAATGAGAACTGACAGAGTCTGCAAGAATAGTACCAATCCGTATTGAACCATTATACAGCTGTACTAGTAGCATTTATTCACCATTTATTAGACATGTACTATGTTGGGATTCACCCCTCCTATATAAAGGGACCTTTGTCATTTTGTAGGACACCATATATTGAATATAACACAACATTCCCTGCTCCCTTTGCTAACATTATTGTTCTTCATAATTATTGCTTATTCTTTCATTGTTCATTTATTGCTCATCATAAACCGCAAAGGCCATCTTTAAGGCCCTCATTATCATTGATTCTTCGTCAATCGTTCTTGGCTATTAGCCCGTCTAGACCTCGAGGCCCAGTCTCGTGCCCCTATTGGTTTGCATTTCTTATTTTCTTTACTCACACTTAGCATCTATTGCCTAACAACTAGCGTTAAGATAAATCACGTATATTTAGAACTACATAATCAAATATAATTGTAGTTACCATTTTCAAGGTAAACAGGATTCATGAAATTTTGGCTACCGTTATCGGAGGATGTTATTATGGTCATGTGAGTTATGTATTGCATAGTGTGGATTCAGCAAAGGTATACAATCATGTATTTGTGCATTGTATAGAGATTGATACGGTGTTCGTATGGTGGAAGCGGGCCTAGCAGAGAATTTCGGATGTTGGAATTGGGCTCTGAGGCCTATTTGGCCAAGAAAAAGGAAAAATCTTTAGATTAGCTCAGGCAAATTGCTCAACTGAGTTGTGGTAGCATGGGTAGGTGCACAAGGTGTTAAACACTGATTTCAGACAACTCCAGAGCAGTCCTTAGCACGTTCGAGGACGAACGTATGTTTAAGTGGGAGAGAATGTAATGACCCAACCGGTCGTTTTGAGCTCTAGCGCGTCGTTTGGCGGTTTGAGTCCCGGAGCAGCTTCACTTCGGGTATGATGATTTATACGCGTGGTCGGAATTGAATTTCAGGAAGTTCGGAGTTGATTTGGAGAGATAATTCTCATTTCGGAAGCTTTAAAATGGAAGAATTGACTAAGGTTAGATTTTTGAGTAAACGACCTCGGAATAAGGATTTGAAGGTTCCAACAGGTTCGTATGATAATTTTGGACTTGGGCATATGTTCGGATCGGGTTTAGGATGACCGGGAGCGTTTCAGTACCTATTGTGGAAGTTAGCATTTTAGAAGAAATTCATAAATTTGGGTTAAAGTGCATTTCAATGTTATCGATGTCCGTTTGGAATTCTGAGTCTGGGAATAGCTCCGTATGGTGATTCTGGTGTTGGGAGCACATCCGGAAGTACATTCGGAGATCCGTAGGTCATTTTGGGGTCATTTGGCGAAAGTTAGAAATCTGAAAGTTTCCAGGAGCTTGACCGGAAGCGGACTTTTTGATATCGGGGTCGAAATCCAATTCCGGAAGTTTGAGTAGGTCCGTAGTGTTGAATGTAACTTCTGTGCAAATTTTGAAGGTCAATAAAATGTGATTTGATAGGTTTTGGCATCGAATGTAGAAGTTTGAAGTTTTAAAGTTCATTAAGCTTGAATTGGAGTGTGATTCATGGTCTTAGCGTTGTTTGATGTGATTTGAAGGCTCGACTAAGTTCTTAGTGTGTTCTGGGACATGTTGGTATATTTGGTTAAGGTCCTGGGAGCATCGGGTGGGTCCCGGATGGTTACCGGAGCAAGTTTTGAACTAAGGGGTGCTGAAGGGCCTGTTCTGGTGTAATCGCACCTGCGAAAAAAGGGCCGCAGGTGCGACGCCGCAAAAGCAGCCAAACAAGTGCAGAAGAGGATGATGGCCAAAAGGCTTGGGCTATAGAAACGGGCACAAATGCGCAGGTGCACAAGAGCAGAAGCGCACCAGGACCGCAGAAGCAGAAGCGCAGATGCGCTACATGGGGCGCAGGTGCGAGAACTGTTGCTCGAGGTGGAGCCGCACCTACGATGGAATTTCCGCAGGTGCGGAGCTGCAGAAGCGGCTACTGGACCCCAGGTGCGAAGGTCGGGCTGGGCAGTGTCTTTAAAACGAGGGTTTGGCTCATTTTCACTTCATTTTCCTCCATGGGAGCCGGTCTTGAAGCGATTTTGGAGCTCCATCTTCATCATCTACATCAAGGGAATTGATTCCCACCTATTTCAGGTTAAATACATGGTCTATATATGGATTTAGTCATGAAAATTAGTAGAAATTGTGGGATTTGGAAGAAAATCTAGAATTTGGTATTTTTGGATTTTGACCACGAATTTGGGCATGGAATTGAGAATAAATCATATATTTGAGTTCGTGGGGTTATGGGTCAAGTTTATCTTAGAAAATATTTGGAATCCGGGCATGTGGGCCGAGGGTGATTTTATCGAATTTTCAAACTGAGGTTGGAATTGTTGTAAATAGGATTTTAATGAGTATTTGAATATATATTTATGGGTTTGCACAATTATTGACTAGTTTTGGAGCTTTGGCATCGGTTGGAATTGTTGGAAAGGCTTGGGAGCCGGCTATGAAACTTCGGAGCGAGGTAAGTCTCCTTTCTAACCTTGTAAGAGGGAATTAACCCCATAGGTGATATAATTCAATATGTGCTTCTAATTGTGGGGGGCTACCTACGCACGAGGTGAAGAGAGTCTGTGCGTAGCTACTATTATGCTTAAGTCCGGGTAGTCTAGGACCCAAAAGCATGCTATACTTGCTGTCACGACCCAAATTTTCCACCGTCGCGACCGTGATGGCACCTAACATCACACTCGCTAGGCAAGCTAATGTTAGATTTCTATGTACCTTTTTCCTTTACATTTTATAGTTAAAACTAACAAAGTTAAATCAAACGGAAATAATTGCAGAAGCACATAATTTGCTAGTTATCCATGTACTATTAACAATTACCAAAAACTATTACCACCCAAAAACTGGTGTCACAACCCACGAACATTCTATGAATAAATACAAGTATGGGTTTGAAAGAAAAATACATCTGTCTCGAAAGAAAATAAAACAGAAATGAGGAAACATAGGAGGGGATGCTAGGGCCTGCGGACGCCTGCAGGACTACCTTGGGTCTCCTGGATGAATGCCTGCAACTGACCTCTCGATCAGCCACAACCAGCTCCAAAATCTGCACAGAAAGTGCAGAGTGCAGTATCAGTACAACCGACCCCATGTACTGGTAAGTGCCGAGTTTAACCTCGATGAGGTAGCAACGAGGCTACAGCGGGGCATATACAATATAACCTGCAATAGTATATATTAAAGCAAAAAGGAAGTACTGAACGAATTGGAACAGTAACTTGCAGCAAAGTAAATACGGAACCCAAACATCTTGCTAGTACTCAACTACAACAAATCCTTAAGAGAGTTGCAGTACTACAGGAATAAATCACAACAGAAGAAGAATACATAAACAACAAATGATGCGGCGCGCATCCTGATCCCACCATATAATCAGTAACAATATGAACATTCTCCCTTATTACTCTTGTTGCAGCGTGCAACCCGATCCCACCTGTCCACCCTTATTGCTCCTCAATATATCACCCTTATTGCTCCTGTTGCGGCGTGCAACCCGATCCCACCTGTCCGCCCTTATTGCTCCTCAATATATCACCCTTATTGCTCATATTGTGGCGTGCAACCCGATCCCACCTGTCCACCCTTATTAATCATGTTGTGGCGCGCAACCCAATCCCACCAGACAATCATATTTCACCCTTATTCCTCCTCATTATATCACCCTTATTCCTCCTGTTGCGGTGTGCAACCCGATCCCACCATATCAGTACCAATCACACATTAAGAATAAGTATTTCACAATGTAGCTCAAAACCCTCCACAATATTTATGCCTCAAACCAAACCAAACGAAAATCTATTCAATTATGAAACTTCATCAATTAATACTACATAGCGAGACTAACCAAGATGTACCATGGAATACCAATAAGCCAACTTAAACCAAAATGCAATACAAGGAAGCTACGGAACAATTGATACCTTTAGTGAAGGAAACAACATTTAACAAGAAGAAATTAGACATGGAAGCACCAATAAGCATATAGCAGTTAAGACAGGAAGATAATATATTAGGAACGGGGAAGGGAACAAGTTAAACAAATAATTTGGTGTTGCATAGGTACTCGTCACCTCACCTATACGCCACACGCATGGAATTTCATATAGCAATTAGGTCGGGGATCTCTAATCCCTCGAGTTAAAGTTAGACCAAACACTTACCTTAATCCAATGGTCAATTCAAAGCTCAAATATCGCCTCCACCTCCAATCCACTAGTATCCATTCATAATTAACTTAATCACATCAATAACCGCTAAAGAAATCAATTCCAATGTATGATTTTAAGTTTCCCAACTTTTTCCCCAAAAACTCAAAAACCGACCCCGGGCCTGCTTGGTCAAAACCCAAAATTCAGACCTAAACCCGATTACCCATTCAGCCCCGAGCCCGGATATACAATTGATTTTGGAATCCGACCTCAATTTAAGGTCTAAATTCCCAAATTTCAAAGTCCCTTAGTTCTAGCCAAAAATCTCCAATCCCACCATGAAAAACCCTAGATTCTAGGATGAAATCTTGTAAAAAGATGTAATAGATTGAATGAAATGAGTTAAGAATCATTTACCTATGATTTGGGGAAGAACTAGCCCTTGGAAAATCGCCTCTTGAAGTTTAGGTTTTGAAAAATGGAAGAACGAATGAAAAATCCCGTCTAAGTCCAAAGTTATCAGCTGCAGATGTCGCATTTGCGACTTGAGCTTCGCAAATGCGAAGCCCTTCACAGTCCTGCTGCCTTCGCAAATGCGAAGGAAAGTTCGCAATTGCGAACATGAACCTCCGCAAATGCAAAAAAATGATCGCATTTTCAATCACTGCCCCTTCCCACTTTACTTCGCAAAATGAGAAGAAATCTTCGCAAATGCGATAACTGCTGGCCCGGCCTTCCTTCGCAATTGGGATGAAGGCCTCGCATGGTGTTCACAATTGCGATGCCTGATCTCGCAAATGCGAGATCAGAGGCCTGCAACAGGTTCAGCTGTACCAGCAAAATTTTCTAAGTTCCAAAACACTCTGTAGCCTATATGAAACTCACCCGAGCCCTTGGGGCTCCAAACCAAACATGCGCAAAAGTCTTAAAACATCATACGTACTTGCTCGCGCGATCAAATCGCCAAAATAACATCTAGAACAATAAATTTAGCACCAAATTGCATGAAATTTTCAAGAAAGTTTCAAAATTTCTATTTTCTCAACCAAGGGTCCGAATCACGTCAAATAAACTCCGTTTTCCACCAAATTTCACAGATCATGGAATCATGTTCTAACTCTTTTGGAGTGACTTAAGGTCATTGCACTTTCGATTAACGCTATGGACATCCATACCATCAATATGAACCTAGATAAGATTCAAGGATCACCAATTTCTCAAAACCATTATAATTTGAGTCTAACAATTTTCATCAAAAAACTCATTTCTCGGGCTAGGGACCTTGGAATTCGATTCCGGGCATACGCCCAGGTCCCATATTTTACTACGGATCCTCCGGCACCGTCCGTTTACTCAAAATGTTTACCAAAGTCAACTAAAATCAACTTTAAAAGGTAAAAATTATTATTTTCTCAAATTTCCACATAAAGGCTTTTCGAAAACGCGCCCGGACTGCGCACGCAAATTGAGGAGAACAAAAATGGGATTTTGAAGGCCTCGAAACCCCGAATTGGGCTCTAAAACACAAGATGAACTTTTGGGTCATCACACTTACGATATTTGTAACCTTAATGTCAATTTAAATTGGTTAAATCATATCGAACTTGGTAAATGAATTTCTAAAAGGTTAAACTTCATTTTCTTGACCATTAAAAACGGATTGCCATTTCCTTGGATAATTGCTCCTTGATGAATTCTTTATTGACTGTTTGATTGTGTGTTCCTTTTGTGAAACTGGCCGAACGCCTCAACAGATTAAATAGATGCATCTATGGTTTGTGTTGTTCGACCTTCGGCAGTGCACAGCTTAAATATTATGTTGGATCGAGCCGTACGACCTCAGCATGATTGCACATGACTTAATTGATTGTCTTTGAATGATTGATAATTGATGTGGCCTCATTGGCCGGAGATATAAATTGTTAAAAGATGAAAATAAATTTGGAAATCTCCTATTAACAAAAGAATTATTTACATGCTTCATGTTATTGAGTTTACAGTCGTCTTATAAAATCCGTGATTAATCATATTATCGGTATATTATTCTTGGCCATAGTAAGTGTCGGAGTCGACCTCTCGTCACTACTTCTTCGAGATTAGACTGGATACTTACTGGGTACGCGTTGTTTTCATACTCATACTACACTTGTTATACATTTTGTTGTACAGGCACATGTATGGCTAGTGGCCTAGTGGGAGCAGCGGCATGGTTGACATGGGGACTTAGGTGGGCTGCATTCCATATTATGACCCGCAGCCAGCAGAGTCTCCTTCAGAGTATTTATATTTTCTTTCCTGTCCAATTTGTATTCTGGATAGTTACTATATTTTATTTTATTTCCTAGTAAATGCTCATGCACTTGTGACACCGGATTCTGGGATGATTATGGGATATTCAGTATTGAAATTGGAAAATATTATTATTTATTATGTAAAGTTCATCTTTTACTAGTTAAATGGAAGGAAATTTATGATTTCAAAAATATTAAAAGTGAGAATTAATTAACTATTTAGTGTTGTCTTGCATGACAGTGGTGTCTGGTGACATCACGACCTTTAACAGATTTTGGGTCGTGACAGTAGGTTTCCACCTTTTTGCCATTGGCTTCGATCTTCTTCTCTCCTGATTCTATCCGTTTTGTCAGTTCCTCCAGCATCTTTATCATTTTGGGTTGGTCCCCGATTCAATTTCGTTCGGCCTCTCTGTGGTCGGTTTATTTTTGCGGATGACTTCCTGGATGGCTCAGGCTCAATTCTATTCGGGGCGTGGCTTTGGTTCTAAAGTTGGGGTATTGCTGCCTGTTGGGCCTGTAACATATCGAAGATCTCACAAGTTGATCCCATCATCTTCCTCGCCATGCATATTTCGTGCAACCGATTGGGCTTCCCTGTGGATGCTGTTCTCAGGATCGGTAGGCAAATTTTCATTAGTGGCTACATACAAGCTAGCGTCGATTGTCGCGCCACCTTTTTCTCGCGAAATAAGGTTTTGACATTTTTGAGAAAACTCCCTTCCTTTTGGGACGGAGTAAGGGATTTGAAGAGTCACCACCTAATGGATTAAGGTGCGTTAGGGCACCTAGTGCAGTTAACTCATGAAACTAGTTTACATCACCAGAGATCGGGTAAGGCCTCAAAATTACCTTGAGGTGAAGGTGTTAGGCACCCCTCGACATCCACAACGGTGGGTCACGGCCGAACTTAAATTAATCGAATTAGTCTTAAAAGGGGAGAAAACAAATTAGACAGATACAATATTCAACTTATTTTTACACAGGAGTATAGGGGTGGTCCTAAGTTTTTTAGCCTATAGGATCATTCCATGCAATGCTTTGCAACTCCCTCAAGTCGGGATTTTACTCATAGCACTAGCGCATAGGCTATCATTTCCTTTACTACCCAATTTCTATCTTCAAGTTGTTACTTAAGCACACTAATTGATTGTAAATCGTACCCTATGCGTGCACTACCCGTCCCTTACCTATGGTCCTGGAGGTATTTAGGACCTCTATCCAAGGTGGTTCTAGACTGACCTATGCTGCTTAAAATAAGAAAAAGCTAGGCGAAAACAAAATTCAAATAGGACTATCATGTAAGGAGCAAATAAGGGCTCATATTAACCTCCACTAGTAGACAACAATTGCACGCAGTTAAATTAACAGATTTTGTTAATTTAGGATCGTATAGACAAGATATCTAGATGAGCAGAAACAGAATGCAAGACAGCAGTTTTACTAAGGTGGGCATCGGGACCTATCAATTTGCCTACTTATTTTATTAGGCCTTGAATCTGGGCATTTTCAGGCAGTAAGATATCACAGTTTTACAACCTAGAATCATTAATAACCCTACCGATTTGCCTAAGTGATTAGCAAAATCCTATAGGCATGGAATCTACAACTGTTAATTATAGACCTATAATATGGTTTCTAAGCAAATTACTGATTTTAACTCGTGAAGACAGGTTTTATCTCTTTAGATCCTGTAGGCCTGCTTTCTAAGTTGCAAAATTAATTTAACTCCTATAGACATAATCTCTAAGTGTTGACTTGATTTAAACCTCTATAAGCATGGTTCCTAAGTTCACAAACTGATTTCACCTTATAGGCATGACATCTATTAGTTTAAATCCTATATACATGATTTCTAGGTTTTGAAACTGATTCCTTTTAATCCTATAGGCATGGTATCTAAGTTGAAGCTGATTTTTATTTCCTATTGGCATGAAATCTATTAATCACATGTGGGCAGAATTTTAAGCAAATTGCTAGGAAAGTTTGTTAATTCACACAAATTCAATCATATATACATGATCACTAATGCACGTTGAGATTGGCAATACATGTGGATCCTATGAACATGGATTCTAATGTAGAATTAGCAAAAGACCTATAGGAAGTGTCTCTAGTATGCCAAAAATGTGAAAATGCAGAGTCACAAACATGTCAGAAAATATCCTATAGGTAGGATCTCTACAAGTATGGCATTCACATAATACAATAAACCTATAGGCAGGATTTCTATCCGTTTAACAAAGATATAAGGAAACCCCCCCCCCCCTCCGCTTTTACTATAAGCCCCAATCTGTTCATTGCAGAGATTATTACAACCCAGAATGAATAAATTACATAATAGAATCCATTACAAATCTGTTTGTGGATGCACTGACACACCATATCCAAGGAGAGGTGCCATGGTGTATGTTGTTCGTTGATGATATAGTTCTGATTGATGAGACGCGAGGCGGCGTTAATGGGAGACTGGAGGTATGGAGGCAGACTCTAGAGTCTAAAGGTTTCAAGTTGAGTAGGACTAAGACAGAATATGTGGAATATAAGTTGTCGATGCCCCCTTTTTCTCGCAAAATCGAGTTTATGACATTTGGGCGGACAACTCTTTTCCTTTTGGGAATCGGGGTTGCAATTTAGAAGAGTCGCCACCTAATGATTGAGTACATTAGGAGACTAAGAATAAAAAATAAAAAAAAAAAGAACCAGAGAATGGGTAAGGGCTTGAAATTATCTCGGGGGGAAGGTGTTAGGCACCCCCCAAGATCCACTAGTGTGGTTCCCGGCCATGCTATAATTGTGACTTTAAATATAAACAACAAGTAAACATACAAGACAGCTTTCACATAACGATTGCAAACAAGGGAAGTATAAAAGTTAAATAAACATGCTGAAGTTCGGAGATAGGCGATTTCATAATTATTTAAGGGATATACAAGTGCAGGAAAAGGGGGTCAAATAATTGGTACAAATAATCAAACAAAGGGAATAAAAGAGGCGGAGGTTTGGAGAAGAAACAGTGCTGGAAATCAAATAATTAAAAGAGATTTTTTAGTGATTGAAGTAAAAGAAGAAGTTTAGAGAACTAAAAAATTAACAGGTTTTCTAAAAAAAGTTCTGGAAATAAAAGAAAGTAAACAAAAAAAAGAAGGAGGGGGTCCTAGGTTTATACATAACATGGATCACCCCATACAACACCCGGTAACCATTTATACACGTGGTGCTATCGCGTGGTCATCATATCCATGTCTACCCTTACCCACCCCGTTAAGGTATTAAATCGCGGAATGGTCTCGTTACTTATTGCATGCTATTACCCGCCCCAATCCTATCTGTCCCAGAGGCAGTTGGGACTACTAATCCTAAAGGGAAGGGAGATTGGCTCTTCAGAGTTTTAAAAGGACAAAAGTTTAGTGCGACAAATAAAACACATAAAAGCAGTAAAAGGGGAAACACATAACAGTTAAAGGCTCAAATAGGCTTCCTCATTCAAAGCAACAAATTGTTTAGCATGACTTACAGGTACTGGTTAGGTCCTTAATTAAACTAAAACGTTAAAGGGGTGGCTGATTTATCACATATTTTCAGATAAGAAGTCCAAATTAGGCCTGCCTGCTGGTTGTAATTATTAAAGACTGGTATAGTTAATTAGTTACCTAATGGTTTGCCTAGGTGAGAGCTATAGGCATGATATATAACAAGGTAAAGCATACTGATTTTAAGGAAGGATTACTGTTTTAGAAATAAACCAATTCTACAGATACTAAACGACATTATTACTGATTTTAGACTCGCGGATGAATCAGATTTAAACGATTGCTCCTATAGGCATGAATTCTAAGCGTTACTGATTTTTAAAATGGTTACGTAAGTGCAGGAATCCTATAAGCATGGTATCTAGGATGCGATTGACTATTCTTTAACCCATAGATTGTTTGCTTAGTGACATATGCATATGCAGAAGTGCAGAAACTTATAGGGATGACTTCTATATGCGGAAATGCAGACACTTATAGGCATGGTCTCTAATGTGGAAATGCAGAAACTTATAGACATGGTCTCTAATGTAGGAATGCAGAAACTTATATACATGATTTCTAACGAAATGCAAAACTTATAGGCAGGATTTCTATATGCATTAGTGAAACAACTTATAGGTAGGATCTCTATATGCAGTAATGAAACAACTTATAGGCAGGATCTATATATGCAGTAATGAAACAACTTATAGGCAGGATCTCTATATGCAGATACATAAACGAAAAGATTGTGATTGCAGAAGTAAAGACCTAAAACATGATATCTACCCCATATGCATAACATGAGTGACCCTCCCCCATTTTTACTATACACCCCATAAGTTATTACAAGATTATTACAACTTGAATGAATCCAGAAAAAAGTAAAGAAAATTACATCAGAAAAAATTCCAACCAAGGAGAGCCTAATTTAGACTCCTAGTCTGAAACATCAAATAAACCAACTTCCAAAGATCAGATAGCTAAAGTATTTCTCATCTTTGGGTGTGTCAAAGTTCCAAGGAGCTTCATGAACTCCAGGAAGTGCTTACACCCAAATACATTGCAGGATTAGATTATAGTGCAGTGTGGAAGAGTCAGCCCTCAAATGTCCAAGTTCAGAGGGAACTCAAGGTCCCCAAGGCAAGGCTCATAGGATGGGGGCAGAACTTAGAGTCTAAGAGTAAGTGTAAGTGCAATAGAGGGGGAGTTAGGGAAGGCCATGACAGGCTAGTGGTCATGCCCAGCTGTCACGACCCCAACCCCGATCGTGATGGCGCCCAATACACTGCTAGGAAAGCCCGACCAATTCAACAACCTTAACCCTTTTTATACAACTCATGATTCAATTAACACAAATAATTACTAAGTCATAATACTGAAACTCCGAAATATAGTTAAAACATGCGGAAAACCCAAGTAGAAATACTACTACACAGCCCGAAGAATCCGGTGTCACAAGTCTGAGCCTCTAATACATGAGTATCAACCTACTACATATTGTTCTCTAGAAATGCGGAAATAAAGAAAATAAGATAGAAGGAAGATCAGGACTGCGAACGTCAAATGCAGCTACCTTGAAACTTCCAGATATGATGCTAGGCAGAGAAGTCCTCACACAGCCTCAGGTGTACCTGGATCTGCACGCAAGGTGCAGGGAGTAATGTGAGTACTCCGACCCAGTGAGTAATAAACATAAATAAAGGCTGAGAATAAGAAATCCTGAATAGGCACAAAGTAATTCTATAAATACAACAACTTGAACCCAGTAGTATAAAATCAGTAAAATTAGTGAAAATAATTATGGAAAATCCAACAACAGATAAATAATTAAATGACAATCAAATATGCAATGCAACACATAGACCGGTACTCTCCAGTACCCACTGCGGCGTGCAACCCGCTCCATTTATTTATCGTCGACGGCGCTCACTGGGGGTGTGCAGACTCCGAGAGGGCCCCCTTACGGCCCAAGCGCAATAATAAGCCATATCGTGGCATCAACTAGGCCCTCGGCCTCATATCAATATCAATTTCATACCGCTGCGGCGCGCAGCCCGATCCCATACTCAGTCCAAACTCACATAAGCCTCTCGGCCACATTAATATAGAAATATTCAGCCCAAACTTCATTTAAAAATATTAATTGAGTTTCTAGTTTGAGAAAAGTGGCTGAGTTTGCAAAACAATATTAAATTCTAGGACTGAGTTCAATGATATGTAGAAATGCTAAGAAACCAGTAACAACAATCCCTGAAGGATTTAATCAATTGGCACGAAGCCCAAATATAGCAATCAGCTCAATTAAAATAATAATAAGTGAATTTCAGTCAAATACGCAGTATATTCATCTACCGGGACGGACCAAGTCACAATCCCCAACGGTGCTCTACCCCACGCTCGCTACCCGGCGTGTAAGTCACCTCAATATAGCACTACGATGTGCAAACACGGGGTTTCAAACCCTCAGAACATCATTTACATCTATTACTCACCTCAAGCCGGCCAAAATCCTAGCTCGCTATGCCCTTGCCTCTCAAATCGACCTCCTCGCGCGTCGAATCTGACCAAAACCACAACGAATACGTCACATTATGCTATAGGATCAATACCCAATCGAAAATAATCGAAAAACATCAATAATCCCGAAATTGACAAAACTCGAGCCCCGGGCCCACTTCTCGAAACTCAGAAATTTTTACAGAAAAGTGTTCTTCATCTTCTTCCGATTCCGTACATATAAAGAACACCAAAATCGGAGTCCGTTTGACCCCTCAAATCGACCCCTAAAGGTCTCATAATCTCAGGCCCCAAAATCCTATTTTTCTACTGTTTTTCATGAATTAAAGGCTGGGATTATGGTCTATAATCACCCATAAACGAGTTTTAATAATCAAATCACTTACCTCTATGATACCCACTGATTTTCTCTCTTAAAAATCGCCTCAGAAGCTTCTTCCCGTTCAAAAATTGGAAGAAAACTCGACCTGCTCATTATAGGTATACTGTTCACGCGTTTTACTGCTCCCAATGGATTCCTTGTGAAATTCTAATGAATTTAGGCTTTTGAATCACTCAATTTGACCTTATAATGAAGGAGATATGTAGGTTTTAAGATTTGCAAATAGTGCAGGTTTTTAATACGCCGTCAGGGGCAATTTCGTCATTAACCTGAAAATCTGGGCAACCTTGGTAAAATGGCCATAAAATCCTCATACGATGTCCAAATTCGACGATTCTTTTTGCTACGGGTCCGTAATTACGATACGGATCTAATGCTTCATTCAAAACAGTAATCGGAGCTCATTTGTTCAATATGATATCATTTATGCTTGAAGAAACGACGTCGAAGCATAAGAAAAACGAGCACAACGCAGCCCAAACCTATCCGAAACTCACCCGAGCTCCTCGGGACCGCATACGAACATACTAACACGTCACATATGATCATTCAAACTTAGTTGCACTCTCAAAACACCAAAACTAACATCAAAACACCAAATTTACATCGGATTCAAGCCTAAGTTCTTCTAAAACTTCCGAAACACGCATTTGATCAAAAACCCAACCAAATCACCTCCGAATAACCTGAAATTTTGCACACACATCCCAAATCACCTAACGAAGCTACAGCAACTCTCGGAATTCCATTCCGACCCTCGGATCAAAATCTCACCTATCAACCGGAATTCGCCAAAATACTAACTTCGCCAATTCAAGCCTAATTCTACACCGGACCTCCAAAATCACTTCCGATCACACTCCTAAGTCACAAATCATCCCCCGAAGCTAACCGAATCGTCGGAATCCACATCCGAGCCCTCTAACTCATAGGTCAACATCCGGTTGACTTTTCCAAAACAAGCCTTCCTTAAAGAGACTAAGTGTCTCATTTCCTTCCAAAAATCAACCCAATTCAACTCGTTCACACAAGACACTGATAATGAAGCATAACGAAGCAGGAAATGGGGGAAACGGAGCGGTTCTCATGAGACGACGGGTCGGGTCGTCACATCCTCCCCAACTTAAACAAACGCTCGTCCTCGAGCGTACCCAGAGTTGTCCTAGAAGCCAACCAATAGCTGAATGACCTTACCAAGCATATACCCGGGGGTGATCCCACGTCACCCTATCTCGCATAGGTCCGATAACACAACATAGCTGAAATTTCACAATCCATCTAGTCCATAAACCATAGAACCACATTGCACTTTCCGAAATCATACACAAGATCAGAACCTCACATCTATACTCAGAATAAGCCCGAACCAGCTGTAATAACCCATACCTGCAACCTCAGGTGCAATCATATGATATACTACATAACCCAAACACTCGAAACGATAACTTCTATTCACAGCAGTTGCCCACAACACCCGAATACCGGTAGAAAACCTCTTATCAACTAAGGTCTTATTCCAACACTTTCATATACTGCCAACGATAAATGAAACACGCAATAAACCGTAACCATTTCTCAGATCAACCATTCATGAAGCCACTTCCCTTTTGACTAATACCACAGCAGATTCCGAGCCGAACCTCGATATTATCCTTCCAACAAGCTGAAATCAAATCCGTTCGTATTCATTAGTGACCCCAACGATCACCTCGAATCCAACACACCACTCTGGTGATATGACACCTCAATACAGGCCTAAGCCACAACTTGCATAATACGCGCACCAATAAGAAACGGTCTGAACATACTCAAATCATGAAAAATGACTCAAACGAAAGAGCTGTACCTCAAGCTCATCAGTACCATCACAACACAAGGCTGAGACCCCGTCTCACATCATAGAAATAGAACACCTGAATCTACCCCGAAAGGTCATATCTCCACGTGGCCTCGCTACAATGCGCGATCCTATCCAAACACTGTTACACATGAAACACCTCAAGTCACTATGCTCAAAATCGATAGCCACGCACAATTTGATGTCTGGAACCAAAGCAATTCATTACACCCACGGTAAAACAAATAACATACGCCACGCAACCCGATAGGTCATAACCAATTCTCCATTTACCGAGCAACACCCAATTACTCTTCCCGCTCGACTTTCACTATGAATCCCAATAGAACCGCACCACATGTGCCCATAACCAACAAATCATAACGTCTCACAACACCGAAAAGCAACTCATAGCTCTCCTCGGATCACTAACAAGCTCAATAACGATCGAATCAACCTATCCCTCAACAATACAATTCGGGGCCAACCAAGCCAACTCAAGCTAAACACGTATCCACATCGGCCTACCAACGAACTCATTACCAAGAAAGCCTGAAGCTGCTCCTTCCACTACTATAACTCCTGCCGGAGCCGTACGATACGGTGCCCGGCACCAAATCAATATCGAAATCCACAACCTCGCCCGGCGACATGCCCGGCCATAAGAAACGCATCCGAAAAGTACCTTAACACCGGAACAGAACCAATGGTAGGAACCTGTGCACTGACATCCATCACGAAAGCCCAATTAAGAAAAGCAATCCTTCCCAGCCGTCCGCTGGGCCTTTGAAATATAAACCACTCTGCAAGAACATAATCCAATGCACCTCGCCACTTAACCCGTGGCATTTCCGGCATAACCCGTAGCGCAATAGTTCAGAATCACCTAACACTAAGACAACCAGTCTGAATTTCAACATCACATCCAAAATCTAACATACCAGCAAATAAAGATCCACTCGAGCCTCCAAATCCCGATTGCCGCTAAACGGTGCCGAATACACACGATCCACAACCACGACATAGCCTGTACATGAGAACTCCCAGTCTCCAACTCCATATAGCACACGAATCATCATACCTGATCCCAATTTTGCCGTCCGAATGCATACCACACCTTAAATACCCCATCACTCCACGATAGATACTTTAAAATTTCCTGTGCAACCAAGCAAACCGGAATACCACCAGTTGATCCAACAAGAAAATGCCGCAATACTACCGAAGTATCATCAGTTTAATCACATTACCCTTTTTCTGAGACATATACTCTCGTCAAATCGCTTCCAATTGGCAGCACCATTTCCTTGATTATTTGAGGCTACCCGTTGCCTAAGAGTTTTATGAACTTCTTTTCAGAACTGAACTGAAACCTCGTACATGCAAATCTCGATCCTCCACAACATACCACATATACCATACCATCCAAGGATAGCAGGAAAACTTTTATCTCCCTTCCGAGCCACAGACATCTACGCACTCAACTAGTCAAGAACTTGCATTGATCCCATCTAGAAGAAAAATCATTACACATTCCATGTCTCTCATATTCGTAGAAAATGCACCTCTTCAACCACGGTAGAAATCGACAAGAACTCTCTCAATTTCGTTTGCATAAATTAAAATGCCAGGACGGAATCCTTCTAACTCGACCAAGCTAAGCAAGCCATCAAAACCCAAGAGCATTACTGCAAAATACTTGTAAGGGCTCATTACCTCGAACATATACGAAGAATTAATCATATCCTTACCATACCGATTCGGTCTACTATCAAGCTATTCCATCTATCTATTTTCCCTTCTGATTCATCATCAACTTGATATTCCCCCTTGCTGTAGCACCACAGTTCCTCAACCCAGGCTCACTACACGAGACCCAAGCACAAGACCACACTATCTAAGACCCATAAGCCACTGAATCCTCTCTCAAATATTCCCAGAAACATCACATTCCAAAATACTTTACTCTGAAGAACTTCCTGCGAATCTAAATCCGTTACCTTTACTTTCCAGATACTGATACATAGAATCCCATAATTAACATAAAAATACCACAAGTCTTGACCCTTTTTCCAATGAAAACACAGTCTCTAACCACATACACAACCTTAAGACACCTGATTGTTACATGTAGAATCTTGAACACATTAAAACCATTCTCGAGAGTCATTTACTTCTTATTCAAACTGCAATTCACCTGATCAAACGAACATAACCACCCGTGCCTCATTAGCACTCTGACACCGCAGGATATGACCTCATCCCAATACAAACAAACATCTTCCTGCTCCATGCACCGAGCATTCTTTACCAACAACAACTTAAGACATCCTGTGATTCTCACACATCTACGAAGCACCATATAACCTTTGTCAAAATTTTGCTTCACTCGTGCCATCATCGGCTCAATTTTCGCAACCAGAACTGATTTGCCAGCATGCCTCAAACCGGAACCAACATAGCACATAACCGTACAATTAGCTAATCAATAGCAAACTCCCCAACTTGGCTCGAAGCCATAGATCAAAACACTCCCAACAACTCATAACGTACATACTCCATTGCTGCCTTAATACCACAGTGAGATTAAACTCAATCCTTCATAAGCTTTTGGAAACACAAATCATCTAGATTTTTTTTATTGCAAATCTCGCATTCACTCACACAACAGTTAAGCCCACTATCTAGGCGATCCAATTTAGATGTCAACACATTTTCTTCACTTGTAAATGAGATCTTCTAATAGATAACATAAGGATCACACAACTTTAGAACACTCCGCAGGAGATGACCCACCTGCTTTGCCTCCAACTACCATTTCTGTATACCCTCCACCGTCCTAAACTGTACGCAGTCGCTTAGTCTTCCTGAGTCTGAACTCATACCGCAACATAAACTCACAGAGATTACATCTCGCCCCTCGATCGGGGAATCACAAGCCATCAAGGCACATCTGATACTAAGCGCTCACGCACGCGTACGAACACGTGGAAGGAATTTCAAGAGTTTCTTTTCAAGCTGAATCAAGGACGCACGATAAGAATTCAAGAATGTGAAGTTTTCCTAAAGGTTCTGCAGCCTCTCGAGGATAAGTACAGACGTCTCCGTACCGATCCACGAGACTCTACTAAACTGGCTCATAACTCGCGAGACCAAGTAACCTAGGCTCTGATACCAACTTGTCACGACCCCAACCCCGGTCGTGATGGCGCCCAACACACTGCTAGGCAAGCCCGACCAATTTAACAACCTTAACCCTTTTTATGCAGTTCATGATTCAATTAACAAATAATTACTAAGTCATAATACTGAAACTCTGAAATATAGTTAAAACACACGGAAAACCCAAGTAGAAATACTACTACTACACAGCCCGAAGAATCCGGTGTCACAAGTCTGAGCCTCTAATACATGAGTATCAACCTACTACATATTGTTCTCTAGAAATGCGGAAATAAAGCAAATAAGATAGAAGGAAGATCAGGACTGCGAACGTCAAATGCAGCTACCTTGAAACTTCTAGATATGGTGCTAGGCAGAGAAGTCCTCACACAGCCTCAGGTGTACCTGGATCTGCACGCAAGGTGCAGGGAGTAATGTGAGTACTCCAACCCAGTGAGTAATAAACATAAATAAAGGCTGAGAATAAGAAATCCTGAATAGGTACAAAGTAATTCTATAAATACAGCAACTTGAACCCAGTAGTATAAAATCAGTAAAATTAGTGAAAACAATTATGGAAAATCCCACAACAGATAAATAATTAAATGACAATCAAATATGCAATGCAACACATAGACCGGTACTCTCCAGTACCCGCTGCGGCGTGCAGCCCGCTCCATTTATTTATCATCGACGGCGCTCACTGGGGGTGTGCAGACTCCGGGAGGGGCCCCTTACAGTCCAAGCGCAATAATAAGCCATATCGTGGCATCAACTAGGCCCTCGGCCTCATATCAATATCAATTTCATACCGCTGCGGCGCGCAGCCCGATCCCATACTCAGTCCAAAATCACATAAGCCTCTCTGGCACATTAATAATGAAATATTCAGCCCAAACTTCATTTAAAAATATTAATTAAGTTTCTAGTTTGAGAAAAGTGGCTGAGTTTGTAAAACAGTATTAAATTCTAGGATTGAGTTCAATGATATGTAGAAATGGTAAGAAACCAGTAACAACAATCCCTGAAGGATTTAACCAATTGGCACGAAGCCCAAATAGAGCAATCAACTCAATTAAAATAATAATAAGTGAATTTCAGTCAAATACGCAGTATATTCACCTACCGGGACGGACCAAGTCATAATCCCCAACGGTGCTCTACCCCACGCTCGCTACCCGGTGTGCAAGTCACCTCAATATAGCACTACGATGTGCAAACACGGGGTTTCAAACCCTCAGATCAGCATTTACATCTATTACTCACCTCAAGCCAGCCAAAATCCTAGCTCGCTATGCCCTTGCCTCTCAAATCGACCTCCTTGCGCGTCGAATCTGACCAAAACCACAACGAATACGTCACATTATGCTATAGGATCAATACCCAATCGAAAATAATCGAAAAACATCAATAATCCCGAAATTGACAAAACCCGAGCCCCGGGCCCACTTCTCGAAACTCAGAAATTTTTACAGAAAAGTGTTCTTCATCTTCTCCCGATTCCGTACATATAAAGAACACCAAAATCGGAGTCCGTTTGACCCCTCAAATCGACCCCTAAAGGTCTCATAATCTCAGGCCCCAAAATCCTATTTTTCTACTGTTTTTCATGAATTAAAGGCTGGGATTATGGTCTATAATCACCCATAAACGAGTTTTAATAATCAAATCACTTACCTCTGTGATACCCACTGATTTTCTCTCTTAAAAATCGCCTCAGAAGCTTCTTCCCGTTCAAAAATTGGAAGAAAACTCGACCTGCTCATTATAGGTATACTGTTCACGCGTTTTACTGCTCCCAATGGATTCCTTGTGAAATTCTAATGAATTTAGGCTTTTGAATCACTCAATTTGACCTTATAATGAAGGAGATATGTAGGTTTTAAGATTTGCAAATAGTGCAGGTTTTTAATACGCCGTCAGGGGCAATTTCGTCATTAACCTGAAAATCTGGGCAACCTTGGTAAAATGGCCATAAAATCCTCATACGATGTCCAAATTCGACGATTCTTTTTGCTACGGGTCCGTAATTACGATACGGATCTAATGCTTCATTCAAAACAGTAATCGGAGCTCATTTGTTCAATATGATATCATTTATGCTTGAAAAAACGACGTCGAAGCATAGGAAAAACGAGCACAACGCAACCCAAACCTATCCGAAACTCACCCGAGCTCCTCCGGACCGCATACAAACATACTAACACGTCACATATGATCATTCAAACTTAGCTGCACTCTCAAAACACCAAAACTAACATCAAAACACCAAATTTACATCGGATTCAAGCCTAAGTTCTTCTAAAACTTCCGAAACACGCATTTGATCAAAAACCCAACCAAATCACCTCCGAATAACCTGAAATTTTGCACAAACATCCCAAATCACCTAACGAAGCTACAGCAACTCTCGGAATTTTATTCCGACCCTCGGCAAAATCTCACCTATCAACCGGAATTCGCCAAAATACTAACTTCGCCAATTCAAGCCAAATTCTACACCGGACCTCCAAAATCACTTCCGATCACACTCCTAAGTCACAGATCATCCCCTGAAGCTAACCGAATCGTCGAAATCCACATCCGAGCCCTCTAACTCATAGGTCAACATCCGGTTGACTTTTCCAAAACAAGCCTTCCTTAAAGAGACTAAGTGTCTCATTTCCTTCCAAAAATCAACCCAATTCAACTCGTTCACACAAGACACTGATAATGAAGCATAACGAAGCAGGAAATGGGGGAAACGGAGCGGTTCTCATGAGATGACGGGTCGGGTCGTCACAAATAAAAAGGAACTTTTACCTGTTTCGTGACTCATTTGAATTTACTGTCGTTCTTAATAAATCCGTGATTCGTCGCATTAGTAATATTATTATTGGACCTTTAGTAAGTGTCGAACTTGCCATCTCGTCTCTACTTCTTCGAGATTAGGCGGGGTACTTACTGAGTACACATTATTTTCGTACTCATGCTACACTTGTTGTGCATTATGTTGCACAGGTACAGGTATTTCTAGTGGCCTACTGGGCATAGCAGCATGGATGATACGGAGACTAGGTGAGCTGTATTACTCGAGGTGACCTGCAGCTAGTATAGTCTCTCTCAGCATTGTATTTACTTTCTGTCCAATTTGTATTCCGGACAGTTATTGTACTTTATTCCATTCCTTAGAAATTGCTCATGCACTTGTGACACCGGGTTCTGCGATGATTATGGGATATTCTGTAATAAACCTCTAAAATTCTTTGTTTATTTGTAAGGATTATCTTTTACTAGCCATATTGAAAGAAAAATCGTAGTTTTGACAATTATTCAATGAGAATTTAATTGAGTGTTTATGGTTGGCTTGCCTGACAGCGATGTTTGGCGTCATCCCGATCCTTAATGGATTTTGGATCGTGACACATAATTTAGCCCAAAAAGAGGTCTTAAGCTATATTTGGAATTTGAAGTTTTGGTTTTCAAAATCTCCCCGAAACTAGATTAATTTGCCAAACGACTACTTCATGACTCAAAACTGTTTGGGCTTGTACATCGATCTGATCTTCTATGCGTTTCTTGAGACTTTGTGCGCGGCCTGCAGAAATTTTTGTAGAAATGACACCACGTAGTCACTCTAAAGGACTGCTATTTAAGAATTAATTAGTGCGTTCTAAATTTTAGTTTTTCGTTTCAAATTTTTGGAACAAAAATCTCCTAATTAAATTATTTTTAAATTAAAATATTTAGTTCAAAGTTTCAGGATAAAACAAGTATTGACCTATCTCTAAATAACATTCCTGAGAATGGTTATTTGTGGCATCTGCCCCGAAATTCTTCTCTTACATTGATTACTTTGCGTTTGCGGCTCATCCTTTCTTCTTGTGACTAATTGTTCCTTCAAATGTAATTCATAATCAGTATTAATTAGGGAAAACTATATTATATAGCTGGTAATATATATATATATATATATATATATATATATATATATATATATATATATATATATATATATATATATATATAGTATATTTAACTAGCAAATATACTTATTTTTGGCCGACCAGTCAAATGTACCTTTCGATTATCGAGAGTCAATTTGACTAATATTGATGCTAATTGGATTAGTTGAACTCAGTATTTTAAAGCATGTATATTATCTTATATGCTAACCGATGATGAGTTACTATATATTTTTTCATCGCACCCAGAAATTCTTTAAGGCATTTTAGTTATGGAGCCTTGCAATATGTAGAATCATGCTATTCACATATATGTCATGAACTTAAACTAAGCATGGTGCATTGGTGCTTGTTTTACATGCTAACAACTTTCAACCTGCATGGACTCTTGTTTCAAGCTAATAAGTACTATTTCCTTCTATGGCTATATGTACATGCATCTATAGCAAACTTTTCATTGCAATCAAACCCAAATTCCCCAGTAAAAGTCACCTCAAAATTCTAGAATGGCAAACGTTGTTGTTCTTGTCTACTTTGTTACTTTTACACTTCTTACCATTTTCTTTCCTCGAACTCTCGCTGTAACAATCCGGAGTGGCCTTATGCATAGGACTCATGGTTTTGTCGCGAACATCTCGATTGGTGAGCCCGCCATGTACCAGCTTGTACTAATTGACGCGAGTAGCAACAAATTCTTGATACAATGATATCCCTGTGTCAAATGTAGCAACCAAAAAGAAATTCCGCACTTCTACCCCGCTAATTCATCAACATATGTTGTAGAGCCGTACAACTCTCATATGTGTGGTGTGTATGGAGGTAAGCAAGGTGACAAAGGCAAGTGCTTATACAAATCAAAGTTCCCCGATCAGAGTGTGTCCATGGGAACCCTTGGCCGAGACACTCTTCAATTCACTACTACCTCTGACAACGGGAAAATGAGGGTTCCGATGATAGCTTTTGGGTGCGGAACACATAATGCTGGAGGTGGATTTGGCGACGAGTATAGTGGTATACTTGGTTTAGGGCCGGGTGAGACATCACTAGTGAGACAAATAGGGTCGTCCCAATTTTCTTTTTGCATAGGCAGCCTTATTATTAATGATCCATATAGTCACCTTATTATAGGTGATGGAGCAACGATAGAGGGGAATCCAACACCCTTTGAAATTTATCAAGATTCATACTATGTTAAGTTGGATGGGATTAGCATTGGAGATAAACAACTTGCAATAGACAGAAAAGTGATTACAAATTCTGTTACATTTGACTTGAGAACTCCAACTACCTATTTGCCTAAAGGAGCTTATGAAGTGTTGAGTGCGGAGGTGACGAGGTTAAATCAAGGAAAATTGGAGCTAGTGGATATGGTAAGCGACCGCTTATGCTTTTTGGGACATGTCTCAGAGGATGTAAAATATTTTCCAGATGTTAGAATTCAATTTAGTGAAGGTGCTTGTTTAGCCTTGCCACCAGAATCTCTATTTGATCAAACTTTTGGAGATGCTTTTTGCATGACTATTGAGTCATCTGAAAAAGATCTCACAATTATAGGGTTTTTTGCCATGCAAAACTATAATGTTGGTTTTGACTTAGTGGAAAAACAAATGTACCTAGAATATGTTGAGTGTGAGATAGCATAAGAGTAGGATTAAGATTTACTTTAGGAATTTCTGCTGATATCGTGAAATTTAATTTATTTCATATATAAAGTGTTTGTACTAAGTTGGCTGAATTATGTAACATAAATGCCCTAAGTGGCCTTTCTATGGGATGTAACTTAATTACTAGTCACGACCCGAATTTTCCACCGTCGGGATCGTGATGACGCTTAACATTGTACTCGCTAGGCAAGCCAACGTTCAGAATATTTCACCTTTTTTAATTTATCTTTTAGCAATTTAAACTTAACAACAGTAAAGTAGCGAAAAATAAATGCGGAAGAACACAGTTTAAAAGATTATCTTTGAGCAAATAACAAAACCGTAATAAATTTCACCCAGAACTGGTGTCACACTCCACGGACAGTCTACGAATACTACAAATGATAATCTGAACAAAAGTTTACATCTGTCTCGGAAGTAGATAAAACAGAAATAAGACAGGATAGAATCACAAAGAATAAAGACAAGGTGTTTCACAAGCTAATTCAAATTCCCCACATTACTTACATTTCAATGCACAAAATGGAATATCACTACGATTATGAAACTTCACCATTGACAACTACTTAGGGAGACCAACCAAGATACACCATAAGGCACCAATAAGCAAATATAAACCAAAGGGGCAATGAAACGAAACCATGGAGCAATTAATACTTCAATAATGAGAACAACAATTAATATGACGCAATTAGACATGGAGACATTTAGGAGCAAGTAGTAATTAAAGCAGGAATATGCCAAAAATGATAATTTGGTGGCGCATAGGTACTCGTCACCACACCTATACACCACACATATGGAATTTCACATAGCACATAATTCAGGGATCCCTAGTCTCTCAAGTCAAGGTTAGACCAAACACTTACCTTAAGCCCACGGATAATTCAACACCCAATCACTGCTTTACCTCTTGATTTTACCATCAATTCACCCGTATCTAGCCATAATTAATTTAATAACATCAATAAACGCTAAGGTAAACAATTCCAATGCATAATCATAGATTTTCTAATATTTTCCCCAAAAAGTCAAAAACCCGACCCCAGGTCAGCTTGGTCCAAACTCAAAATTCGGACAAAAACCCGATAACCCATTCACCCCCGAGCCCGGATATACAATTGATTTTGGAATTCGACCTCAAATTGAGGTCTAAATCTCCAATTTATAAAAATCCCTAATTCTACCCAAACCCCCAATTTTTACCTTAGAAATCTTAGACTTTCTATTCGAAATGCATGAAATGCGATAGGAAAGTGAAAGAAAGTGGATTAGGATCACTTACCGAAGGTTTTGAGAAGATTTGGTCTTGGGAGTATCGCCTCTATGGTTTTAGGATTTGAGAGATACGAAAAATGGGTGAAAACCCCGTCCAGTTTCATTTTGAACAGTTGCAGATGTAGCAATTGCGACAGGAGCTTCGCATTTGTGAAGCTCGCAAGGCATCGCAATTGTGAACCTTTCGCACTTCTCCTGCTATCGCAAATGCAAGCCATTTGATCGCAAATACGAAAATCCCCTTGCCATGTTCCCTTCGCAAATGCGAATAAAAGTTCTCAATTGCGAACATGCCCAGGCCCAGCTTCCTTCGCAATTGCGATGGAAGCCTCGCAATTGCCAAGCCTGTGGGGCCCGCAAATGCGAAGCCTGGTCTCTCAATTGCGAGACTAGAGGCCTGCAACTCTGCTGAAGCATACCAGCAAATTCTCTAAGTTAAAATCACTCCGTAGCCTATCCAAAACTCACCCGAGCCCTCGGGCTCTAAACCAAACATGCATACAAGTCTAAAAACAGCATACGGACTTGCTAGTGCGATCAAATCGCCAAAATAACATCTTAAACAACGAATTTAACACCAAAACTCATGAAATTCTCAAGGTAGTTCAAAATTTCTAACTTTTCAACCAAAGGTCCGAAATACATCAATTCACCTCTGTTTTTCAACAAATTTCACATATAATGCTTAAATATTATAACGGACCTGTACCGGGCTCCGGAACCAAAATACGAGCCTGATACCCACTATATCAAAAACCATCACATTTTCCAGTTAATAATTTTCTTCAAAATTTTATTTCTCGGGCTAGGACTCTTGGAATTCGATTCCGGGCATACGCCCAAGTCCCATATTTTACTACGGACCCTACGGGACCGTCGGAACATGATTCCGAGTCCGTTTACCCAAAGTATTGACTGAAGTCAACTAAAATCATCTTTTTAAGCCAAAAATCATTATTTCTTAAATTTTTCACACAAAAGCTTTCCGGTATCTCGTCCGGACAGCGCACGCAAATCAAGGAGAGATAAAATGAGGTTTTCTGGGCCTCAGGACACGGGAACGGATTCTAAAACAAAAAATGACCTTTTTGGTCATCACATTATGACATCTAAAGTTCATGTAATACGAACGATTTAAGATGTATGAAATTGTCCTTATGTTAATCATCATTGTCATAAAGTTACAATGTACTCCTTCCACTTTATTTTATATGGTGATTGTACCTGGGTACGAAGTTAAGAAAGAATGAAAAAAAAAAAATTGAAACTTCTGATATTAAATAAGTTATGAAATTTTTCTGGTTATAAAATCATACTATTAAGGTAAAATAAAAATTCAAAGTTAGAATACCTTATTGTCGTTTGATGTAAAAAAAAAATCTAATTTTTTTTCTAGACTATTCCGTAGACAGTTTAACAAGAAAATTGAGAAATCAGAATACCTTATTGTCGTTTGATGTAATTAAATCTCACTTTATTGACAGGAGAAAATAAGATTATAAATAAGCAAAATATATATGGGGCGAAACCAACTTGCTCTTGTTACATCACTTTCAAGTTTTAACTTTGACGAGATTGTTCACAACGTTCATAGTTTCACCTAATAAAATGAAAAGCAAAAATCATTCTCAAAGACGACGGTTTGTTTTGAATTCAAGTGTATACATACATACCCAAGAGTAGTACCACAGAGCTAAAAGGTTTGTACACAAATATTTACTCGACCATTGAGTTATGGGGTTTTTATAGGGGAATTTGGCACTGTATGACAACGTAACTTAAGAAATGATTAAAAAAAGAAAATCCAATTTATGGTTATTGCCTTTGTGACGACCCGGCCGGTCGTCTTAAGAATTAACGCCCCAATCCCCTATTAACTGCTTTCCCCGAGTTTATTTATGCTATTTTTGATTTGCCGGGATGTTCGGCTTTAAGTTTCGGTGAGTTTTGGGACACTTAGTCCCTAAATGAGAGCTTAAGTATTGGAAAGTTGACCGTAGTCGGAATAGTGTGAAGACGGCCTCGGAATGGAAATTCGATGGTTCCGTTAGCTCCGTTAGGTGATTTCGGGCTTAGGGGCGTGTTCGGATTGTGTTTTGGAAGTCTGTAGCTAATTTAGGCTTGAAATGCCAAAAGTTGAATTTTTTAAGTTTCCGTTTCGATAGTGAGATTTTGATCCGAGGGTCGAAATAGAATTCCGAGAGTTGCAGTAGTTTCGTTATGTCATTTGGGATGTGTGTGCAAAATTTCAGGTCATTCGGAGGTGGTTTGGTTGGGTTTTTAATCAAAAGTGAAATTCGGAAGATTTTAGAAACTTAGGCTTGAATCCGATGTGTTTTGGGGGATTTGATGTTGTTTGAAGTGTTTTGAAGATTGGTACAAGTTTGAATAAGGTTTTAGGATATGTTGATGCCTTTGGTTGACTTCCCGGGGGCCTCGGGTGTGTTTCGGATGCTCAACGGATCATTTTTAGTTGTTAAAAAGTTGCAGATTTTGTTCAGCTGTTGCAAAGAATTTTTACCCTTCGTGTTCGCGAGTGGACCCTCGCATTCGCGAAGAGTCAGTTGAGGGAGGAAAATGCTAAGCCTTCGCGTTCGCGATGGGAGATCCGCGTTCGCGAAGGGCTGGATACTTGTGAACCGCGTTCGCAACTGGGCTTCGCGTTCACGAAGGAGGAAATTTGGCCCAGTAGAATTTACTCATCGTGTTCGCGATGAGAGGGACGCGTTCCCGAAGGTTAGGCGGGTAAAGCATCGCGTATCGCGTTCGCGTAAGAGGAATTTTGGTCAACGTCATTTTTGTGCTTCGCGAATGCGAGGCTTTGACCGCGTTCGCGAAGAAGGAATTAAATATCTGGGCAGAATGTTTTAAAAGGCTTATTTCGTGAATTTTAGCCTAGTTTTCTCCATTGTTAGGCGATTTTGAAGATTTTTGAAGAGGGTTGAAGAGGGATTCAAGGGGAATCACTTGGAGGGAACATCTTTTACTTCATAACTCATTTTTATGTGATTAAATACCTGACAAGTGGTGAAAAATTTGGGAGAAATGGATAATTAGGGCTTGAGTTTAAGAGACCCAAAAAGGGGTATTTGAGGGGTCAATTGAACTCCGATTTTAGTGTTCTTGTTATGCATAGACTCGTGAGAGTATGAGAATTCCAAAAATATAAATTTTACCCGATTCCAAGATGTGGGCCTGATGGGCGTTTTTGTCATTTTACCTAATTTTGCGTATTAGCTTAGAATTTAATTGTGGAATCAGTTACTTGAGCTGTTATTTACAATATGCAATTGAATTGAATAGATTTGGGCCATTTAGAGTCGGATACTCGTGAATGCACCCGGTAGATTCCCCCAGTACTGGGTATTTATGTTTGGGACTAAGGAACGGGATTCCGGTAGATCCCCGTGTACTATGAGCTGGACTACGGGACGGTATCCCGAGAGACTTATTGAATATGTATCTTTGGTACTTCAGGACGGTATCCTGGAAGATCCCCGGTGGATATTGTTGATGTTGAGTTGTATTTTCCCTTCGGTGTTTACATTGTTTCTGCGTAGTTGTTGTTGTCTTGTATATCTGTGTTACTTTCGCTGTTGCTCATACTTATATTGTTTTCTGTTCTATACTGTCGAATTATATCTTTTATTTAACCTCAGTAGGGCCCTGACCTTCCTCGTCACTACTCAACCGAGGTTAGGCTTGGCACTTACTGAGTACAGCTGTGGTGTACTCATGCCCTTTCTGCGCATGTTTTTCATGTGCAGATCCAGGTACCTCTACTCAGGCTTACCATTCTTGAGGCAAGGTGATTCTACGGGACTTCGAGGTATATCTGCCGCGGCCGCAGACCGAGGAGTATCTTTCTATTCCTGCATTTAGTATTTAGCCCTTCTGTACTTTCTGTTCTTGCTAGACATTCTGGAGATTAGAGCTATGTAGTGTTTTCTCAGCTTGTGGATCCGTGAGTTTCCGGGCTTTGGGATAGTGTATCAGATTTATTAAGGAGTTGTGTGTATATGACGAGCGGCATTTAAATATTGTTTCCTTCAGTTATTTTTTTTTTTTGCTTTTGGCTATTTATTCCGCAAGTTTAGTTTATTTTCTGCATTGTTAGGCTTACCTAGTCGTAGAGACTAGGTGCCGTCATGATAGTTCACGGAGGGCAAACTGGGGTCGTGACAAGTTGGTATCAGAGCCCTAGGTTCATAGGAGTCATGGATCACAAGCCAATTTATTAGAGTCTCGTTGATCGGTACGGAGACGTCTGTACTTATCTACGAGAGGCTATGAAACTGTTAGGAAAATTCCACTCTATTTGATTTCCTTGTTGTGCGATGAAACTGTTAGGAGTCATTGATATCACAATTCTAAACTTCTATCTTCTATTCTCTCACAGATGGTGAGGACACGTGCTACCCGATAGGATCAGGCACCCGCGCCCCTTACTGCAGCCGTCAGAGGCCGGGGCCGGGGTAGAGGTCGAGGACGCGCACGTGGTGCAGCCAGAGCACCTGTGCGAGCTGCCACTGAGGAGCCACCAACAGTGCCAGTCGGGGTCCAAGCACCTGACACACCTACTGCTACTACCACGCCAGCACTTTAGGAGACTCTGGCACAGTTTATGAGTATGTACACCACTTTGGCTCAGGCAGGGTTGTTTCCCCTTGCTGCAGCCACATCCCAGGCCGGGGGAGGAGCACAGACTCATGCCGCCCGCACTTCTAAGCAGCGAGTGCATGTTGATCAGGTCCCGGAGATTATTCATGTGCAGCCTGTAGTCCCGGGCCATCCCGAGGACAGGGGAGCGGCCTTAGAGGATGTGTCACGCCCCGAACCTGGGCCTGGACGTAACACAGCACTCGGTGCCTGACTACATGTGACCGAGCGAACCAACTGGCTGGCTGAATCAACATGTGATATCATAACATAATGAATGCGGAAGATAAACTAACACGTGCTGATATACTGAAAGTCTAAATGATATAATTCAAAGTGCGGAAATACTAATACAATTCTAAAATATATTTGTAGCCAACATGGCTTAATATGAAAAGCCTGTGACTCTGTCTAACTTTTACTCTAGCCTATGAAGCCTCTAATGAAGTACTAAAAACACTGACTGTATGAAAATACTGAAGACTGTAAGGTAATGATAATGCCCCAAAAGAACTGGGGATCACCAAATTAGCTAGTACGAGACTCCTAGCGCTCTAAATCATCAACCTATAAATCATTACCTACATCGTGAGATGCAGGCCCCGGGCAAAAGGGACGTCAGTACATTTGAATTGCACCGGTATGTAAAGCAACTGAAAGAAAGAATTATAAATGCTAAAACTGAAACCAAGCTGATAGCTGAGAATTTCTAATTGATAACTATTGAAACTAAAACTGAAATGATAACTGGTAACTGATAACTTAACTGATAACTGAACTAATAACTGATAATTGAACTTAACAAAGGAAGTAAGGATATGAATACTCCCTCTTCTGAATGATGAACAACTTGTTTATCTGAATAAATAAGCTGCGGCCTCAGGCCCAATATATATATATATATATATATATATATATATATATATATATATATATATATATATATATATATATATATATATATATGTGCACAACTGCGGCCTCAGGCCCTATACGTATACATAATTGCGACCTCAGGTCCAAAATGCATAAAGCATAAACTGCGACCTCAGACCCAAAGATGCATAAAGCATAAACTGTGGCATCAGGCCCAAATACAGGTGTTCAACATTCAGGAACTGAGAATCAAACTGCAATACATGATAATGAAATACTGAATCACACTGAGTTACATGATACTGGAATACTGGACCACACTGAGTTACGTAATACTGGAATACTGGATCACACTGAGTTACATAATACTGGAATACTGGATCACACTGAGTTACGTAATACTTGAATACTGAATGGGACTAGACTAAGACATGTATTCTTGAACTGATTATGAACACTGAAACTTCCACTGTTTATGGCATACTGAGTAATCTATACTAAGACTCGGGGGAATCGAACCCAAGTCTATATTGAATACGCACTGAGCTCACAACGTTCAGAATGAAAGTGGTGAACGGGTTATGAAGCTAGAGAATAGAAGTTCTGCAATTATTCAAGGAACTAGACTTAACTATATTTCTGAGGCAATTGTAACGTCGTAAAAGAAACGTAGTGTAGGGAGAATCATTAAAATTCCCAAACATAGAGAGTTAGCCTCACATACCTTAACTTCCTGCTCTTGAGTGTAATACAATATTCGCCAACCCTTTCAACTTTAATCTATATCAACACAAGTCAAATGGATTCCATATTAGCAAAATACTCATGTTTTGGTCCCTTAGGCATTTAATCAAACGCTTGGTGGGTATAAAGCTTCATAATCACTATTAATGGTGTTTCTACACCCAATAACCCATTCTCTTGCTCCTAGATAAATTCTAAAGTCTCAAATGATTATATCAACATTGTTCTTTATCACCCATAAGGTAAACAATACCCTTAACCAATAATCAACAATTAACACACCAAACCTATAACCGTTCATACTTTTCTATCAAACCCATCAACTCAAATCTCATAAACTAGGGTCTATAATCATTAAACCAATGCTAGAATCAATTAGAGGGTGAAGACATTACCTTTTTGAAGTCCAATCTCCTTGAATTCGAGTTCTAGGGTTTCTTCTCTCATCAATGACATCCCAATCGAATATCTAATGATATGGAGGGTTTACCCATGTTAATACGATGTTGGGAAATTGAAATTAACTTAGAATCACCATTAGAACTTACCTTGGGTGGTGGAGGGACCCTTAATGAGTTAGGTTTTTGAGTTCCTTTCTAGAGCAAGTTTTTATATTTTGGGGCTGTGGGGGACGAAATAAGGCTAAAAAATTGACTTCCCAAGTTGGCCACCGCGTCCCAGTAGGCACGACCGCGGTCCCGACCGCGGTAAATCGCTGGGACACTGCCTCACCACCGCGGTCGCGGTAAAAACGCGTCAGGACCGCGGTGGTTACACACCATTCTGTAAAACGGGCATAACGTTTTGCACATAGATCCGTTTGGGCTCCACAGTATATCGTTGGAAAGCTATTTCAATGGCCTACAATTCACGCTTTAAAATTTCCCAAATGCCTTATAAATTTTCACTATACCCTGCTGGTAAACGGACCTTCTACAAACTTAGTCGATTTTTGTCAAATCTTATGCACCTCACTCTCCGTCTTGATTCCAAAACAACTATTTTCACCCATAATCATCCCAATGGGACTTCACATGTATAAAATATCAAATTAATACCCATTTAATATGTCCACATCTAGTCCGAATGTACGGGATATTACAGGATGAGCAACAGCGACTTGAGAGGTTCAAGAAGTATGATCCTCCAGTATTCAGTGGATTAACATCAGAGGATGCCTTGGGATTTCTAGAGGAGTGCTACCGTATTCTCCGTACTATGGGTATATAAGGATCGAGCGGGGTTTCATTCACTACTTTCCAGCTTCGAGGTGTCGCCTATGAGTGATGGCGCACCTATGAGTTAGACAGTCCGGACGAGGCTGCATCGTTGACTTGGACCTAGTTTTCAGATCTATTTCTGAGAGAGTTTGATCCTCAGAGCCTCAGAGATGCATGGCGTGCCGAGTTTGAGCATTTGCGCCAAGGTGCTATGACTGTCTCAGAGTATGCTGTCCGTTATACTAGCTTGGCTAGGCATGTACCGGCCTTGGTTTCTACTGTTCGCGAGAGGGTTCGTCGGGTTATTGAGGGGCTTATTCCCAGCATCAGGTCTAGCATGGCTCGTGAGTTAGAGATGGATATTCCTTATCAGCAGGTGGTGAGCATTGCGAGGAGGATTGAGGGTATACATGCTAGGGAGAGAGAGGAGAGGGAGGCCAAGAGGTCTTGAGAGTCGGGCCATTATTCTGGTGCCCGTACCCCAGCTGCAGGTCGTCATGGTAGGGGTTATATGAGTCGCCCCATTCATTCAGCTCTTCCAGCAGCCAGTAGTGCTCCAACTTCTCCTAGGCCTCAGGAGCCTTATTATGCACCTCCAGTTTCTAGCACGCCTCCTGCGCGGGGTGCTTTCAGAGGTCAGTCCAGCAGACCTGGACCGAGCCAATCACAGCCACCACGTCCTCCCAGAGCTTGTTTTGAGTGTGGTGACACACGCCATATGGTGAGGGATTGCCCCAAACTTGGGAGGGGTGCACCTCCACTGACTTCTCAACCACAGCGTGCCACGCAGAGTTCTCAGGCCATGGTTACAGCTCCAGTTGCTACCCCACCTGCTCAGCCAGCTAGAGGTGGAGGTTGGGGAGGTAGAGGTCACCCTAGAGGGGGCCCTTCCCGCCCGTACCGAGGATGTTGCCTCTGATTCTGTCATCACAGGTATTATACTGGTTTGTCACAGAGATGCATCGGTTCTATTCGATCCAGGCTCCACTTATTCTTATGTGTCTTCTTATTTTGATCCGCATTTGGGTGTATCTCGGGATTCTTTGAGTTCCCCTGTTTATGTTTCTACTCCTGTGGGAGATTTTCTTGTTGTGGACCGCATTTATCGATCGTGTTTGGTTGTCTCTTAGTGATTTTGAGACCAGAGCTGATTTATTGTTGCTCAGCATAGTAGACTTTGATATTATCTTGGGCATGGACTGGTTGTTTCCCCATTATGCTATTCTTGATTGTCATGCCAAAACTGTAACGTTGGCTATGCCAGGTGTACCACGTGTTGAGTGGAGGGGTGCTTTAGATCACACTCCCAGAAGAGTTATTTCTTTTCTTAAAGCTAAGTGTATGGTTGAGAAGGGGTGTGACACGTATCTAGCCTATGTGAGAGATGTCAGTATTGATACCCCTTCAGTTGATTCAGTTCCAGTAGTACGGGACTTTTCCGATGTGTTTCCAGCTGATCTTCCAAGCATGCCACCTGATAGAGATATTGATTTTGGCATTGATTTGTTGCCGGGCACTCAGCCCATTTCTATTCCTCCGTATCGTATGGCTCTTCCTGAGTTGAAGGATTTGAAGGATCAGTCGCAGGAATTGCTTGATAAGGGTTTGATTCAACCCAGTGTATCACCTTGGGGGTGCTTCTATCTTGTTTGTGAAGAAAAAGGATGGTTCTATGCGTATGTGTATTGATTATCGCCAGTTGAACAAGGCTACAATGAAGAACCTTTATCCTTTGCCTCGTATTAATGATCTATTTGACCAGCTTCAGGGCGCACGGGTGTTTTCTAAGATTGACTTGCGCTCAGGTTACCATCAGTTGAGATTCAGGAGCCAGATATCCCGAAGACTGCTTTCAGGACTCGGTATGGTCATTACGAATTTCTTGTTATGTCATTTGGGCTGACCAATGCCCCAGCAGCCTTTATGCATTTGATGCACAGTGTATTCCGGCCATATCTTGACTCTTTTGTCATTGTCTTTATTGACGACATTCTGGTGTATTCTCGGAGTCGGGAGGATCATGAGCAGCACTTGAGGACAGTGCTTCAGACTCTGAAGGAAAAGAAGTTATATGCAAAGTTTTCAAAATGTGAGTTTTGGTTGGATTCCGTGGCATTCTTAGGCCACCTGGTATCGAGTGAGGGTATTCGGGTGGATCCAAAGAAGGTAGAGGCAGTGCAGAATTGGCCCAGACCATCCTCAGCTACAGAGATTCGTAGTTTTCTGGATTTGGCGGGTTACTACCGTCGTTTTGTGGAGGGGTTTTCATCGATTGCATCCCCTATGACCAGACAGACCCAGAAGGGTGCTCCATTCCAGTGGACAGAAGAGTGTGAGGCGAGCTTTCAGAAGCTTAAGACAGCTTTGACTACGGCCCCAGTTTTGATATTGCCTACATGTTGGGGGTCTTATACGGTCTATTGTGATGCCTCGAGGGTTGGCCTCGGAGCGGTGTTGATGCAAGACGGTAGGGTGATTGCCTACGCGTCCAGACAGTTGAAGATACATGAGAAGAATTACCATGTCCACGACCTTGAGTTAGATGCCATTGTTCACGCCCTGAAGATTTGGCGTCATTATCTATACGGTGTGCCTTGTGAGATATATACTAATCACCAGAGTTTGCAGCATCTGTTCAAGCAAAAGGATCTAAATTTGAGTCAGAAGAGGTGGTTAGAGTTGCTGAAGGACTATGATATCACTATTCTGTATCACCCGGGCAAGGACAATGTGGTGGCCGATGCGTTGAGTCGCCAGGCAGAGAGTTTAGGGAGTTTGGCTTATCTACAAGCATCAGAGAGGCCTATGGCGATGGATGTTCAGGCCATAGCCAGCCAGTTTGTGAGATTGGATCTTTCGGAGCCTAGTCGGGTTTTAGCTTGCGTGGTTTCTCGGTCTTCCTTATTTGATCGTATTAGGGAGCGGCAGTATGATGACCCTCATTTGCTTGTCCTTAAGGACAAGGTTCAACATGGTGATGCCAGAGATGTGACCATTTGCGAGGACGGAGTACTGAGGATGCAGGGTCGGGTTTGTGTACCCAACGTTGATGGGCTTCGGGAGCTGATTCTAGAGGAGGCCCACAGTTCGCGGTATTCCGTCCATCCAGGTGCCGCGAAGATGTACCAGGATTTGAGACAGCACTATTGGTGGAGGCGGATGAAGAAGGATATAGTTGGGTTTGTAGCTCGGTGCCTTAATTGTCAGCACGTGAAGTATGAGCACTAGAGACCGGGTGGATTGCTTCAGTAGATAGAAATTTCGGAGTGGAAGTGGGAGCAGATCACTATGGACTTCGTATCTGGGATCCTACGGACTTTGAAGAAGTTCGATGCCATTTGGGTTATTGTGGATCGGCTGACCAAGTCCGCGCATTTCATCCCTGTGTGTACTACCTATTCCTTGGAGCGGTTGGCAGAGATTTATATCCGGGAGATTGCCCGTCGGCATGGTATTCTAGTTTCCATCATATCAGACAGAGGTACTCAGTTCACATCACGGTTCTGGGGGGCCGTTCAGCATGAGTTGGATACTCGGGTAGAGTTGAGTACAACATTTCACCCTCAGACGGACGGGCAGTCCGAGCGCACTATACAGATTCTTGAGGATATGCTCCGTGTGTGTGTGATCGAGTTTGGAGGGTCTTGGGATCAGTTCTTGCCATTGGCGGAGTTTCCATACAACAACAATTATCAGTCTAGCATTCAGATGGCACCGTATGAGGCTTTATATGGTAGGCAGTGTAGATCTCCAGTGGGTTGGTTCGAGTCGGGTGAGGCTAGATTATTGGGCACAGACTTGGTTCAGGATGCATTGGAGAAGGTTAAGGTGATTCAGGATCGACTCCATATAGCCCAGTCCAGACAGAAGAGCTATGCGGACCGAAAGGTTCGTGATGTTTCCTATATGGTTGGAGAGCGGGTTCTGCTTCGGGTTTTGCCTATGAAAGGCGTTATGAGATTTGGGAAGAAAGGGAAGTTGAGTCCGAGGTTTATTTGCCCTTTTGAGATATTGAGGCGAGTTGGGGAGGTTGCTTATGAGCTTGCCTTACCTCCCAGCTTGGCAGGAGTTCATCCGGTATTTCATGTTTCGATGCTCCGGAGATATCACGGTGATCCGTCGCATGTGTTGGATTTCAGTTCAGTCCAGTTGGACAAGGATCTATCTTATGTTGAGGAGCCAGTGGCAATATTGGACAAGCAGATTAGAAAGCTGAGGTCAAAGAACATTGCATCAGTGAAGGTTCAGTGGCGGGGTCAGCCGGTCGAGGAGGCGACCTGGGAGATCGAGCAAGATATGCACAGCCGTTACCCTCATCTTTTCACTACTTCAGGTATGTCTCTATGCTCGTTCAAGGACGAACGAATGTTTAGTGTAGGAGGATGTGACGACCCGGCCGGTCGTCTTAAAAATTAACGCCCCAATCCCCTATTAACTGCTTCCCCCAAGTTTATTTCTGCTATTTTTGATTTGCCGGGATGTTCGGCTTTAAGTTTCGGTGAGTTTTGGGACACTTAGTCCCTAAATGAGAGCTTAAGTATTGAAAAGTTTAACGTAGTCGGAACAGTGTGAAGACGGCCTCGGAATGGAAATCCGATGGTTCCATTAGCTCCGTTAGGTGATTTCGGGCTTAGGGGCGTGTTCGGATTGTATTTTGGAAGTCCGTAGCTAATTTAGGTTTGAAATGCCGAAAGTTAAATTTTTGAAGTTTCCGGTTCGATAGTGAGATTTTGATCCAAGGGTCGAAATGGAATTCCGAGAGTTGCACTAGTTCCGTTATGTCATTTGGGATGTGCGTGCAAAATTTCAGGTCATTCGGAGGTGGTTTGGTTGGGTTTTTGATCAAAAGCGGAATTCGGAAGATTTTAGAAACTTAGGTTTGAATCCGATGTGTTTTGGGGGATTTGATGTTGCTTGAAGTGTTTTGAAGATTGGTACAAGTTTGAATACGGTTTTAGGATATGTTGATGCCTTTGGTTGAGGTCCCGGGGGCCTCGGGTGTATTTTGGATGCTCAACGGATCATTTTTAGTTGTTAAAAAGTTGCAGATTTTGTTCAGCTATTGCAGAGAAATTTTACCCTTCGCGTTCGCGAGTGGACCCTCGCGATCGCAAAGAGTCAGTTGAGGGAGGCAAATGTTAAGCCTTCGTGTTCGCGATGGGAGATCCGCGTTCGCGAAGGACTGGATACTTGTGAACCGCGTTCGCGACTGGGCTTCGCATTCGCGAAGGAGGAAATTTGGCTCAGTAGAATTTACTCATCGCGTTCGCGATAAGAGGGACGCGTTCGCGAAGGTTAGGCGTGTAAAGCATCACGTTCGCAAGGGCCTTGTCGTGTTCGCGTAAGAGGAATTTTGGTCAACGTCATTTTTGTGCTTCACGAACGCGAGGCTTTGACCGCGTTCGTGAAGAAGGAATTAAATATCTAGGCAAAATGTTTTAAAAGGCTTATTTCCCGAATTTTAGCCTAGTTTCCTCCATTGTTAGGCGATTTTAGGGATTTTTGAAGAGGGTTGAAGATGGATTCAAGGGGAATCACTTGGAGGTAACATTTTTTACTTCATAACTCGTTTTTATGTGATTAAATACCAAATTAGTGGTGAAAAATTTGGGAGAAATGGGTAATTAGGGCTTGAGTTTAAGAGACTCAAAATGGGTATTTGAGGGGTCAATTGAACTATTTTTGTGTTCTTATTATGCATAGACTCGTGAGAGTATGAGGATACCGAAAATATAAATTTTGCCCGATTCCGAGAAGTGGGCCTGAGGGGCGTTTTGATAATTTTACCTAATTTCGCGTATTAGCTTAGAATTTAATTGTGGAATCAGTTACTTGAGGTATTATTTACAATATGCAATTGAATTGAATAGATTTGAGTCATTTGGAGTCGGATACTCGTGGCAAAAGCGTGGTTTCGGGTTGACTTGTGCTTGTTCGAGGTAAGTGGCTTCTCTAACCTTGTGTGGGGGACTTTTCCCTTAGGATTTGATATAATTGTTAATTGAAATGCCTTGTACGTAAGGTGACGAGTGCGTACTTGTGCTAATTATTGGAAATCCGATTTTTCATTAAGTACTACTAGTATGATTACTTCCCTGTTTTACTGCTTGTACTATTTAGGCCTATGTTAGCTTAGGGAAAGCATGTCTAAGTGATTAAATTGCCTTATCTGTTAAGTACCTTACCTGAATTCTGTTGTCACGACCCAATTTAGGATCATGACCGGCACCTAGGAGCAAGTGCCCCCAAGTAAGCCTCATCGGTATTTTACAGAAAATCGGACAGAGTTTCCCCTGTTTTTGGACTATCCCAAAATTTTTCCTTTCTCAAATAAGCAACCAAACATCCTAATAGCAATTGAAATGACAATGACCTTATCAATTATCCAAAATAATTACCTACCTTTAATAGTCCACCCACCAACAACTACAAATACTACTTTATCTCTAAATTTGATAAGAATGAGTGATACTCAACATAAATGTATAATAACGAAGAATACTCAAGACACTAAAAGATTTGACTATGGAGCGACTCTAAGAGTTCAAAGAAAAGACCATAACAATCAATAAAATCTCCGCCCACGCGAACAAGTGCGGGGCTCACCAAGAACTATCAACTTGTGCGCTCTAAATAATGAAATCCTCGTCTGCGTCAACTGCTGTCTCTGTAAAAAAATTAGCGGGGAATGAGTCGCTAGCTCAGTGAGTAATAACACTTAACCACAACCATTTTTATTGGGGACAAGTCAGAAAACATGCTAGTATATTATGCAGAAAACATTATAATAATGCCCTTTCAGAAACAATACACAATAAATAGTCTCATCATGTGTTTTGCGTAACAAAATCAATTGAACAATTCGGTAAGCACTGTCTCATAGCAACCCTTTATATTTGGGAGGTTTCCAAGAGAGGATCATCTAATCAGTATCACTGTGTGGACCCCTCCGTAAAAAGAGTCATATATAACTGTAGGTCCCTATTCGAGAGAAAACTGTAACTGTATGCTAGTTCTACCTTCCCACTAGCGAGGGCTATAACTGTAATCGGTAATCTGTAAATACAAGGTGCACCAGGTCTAACAAACCCGCCGTTAGCTACGGGATCCTTCAAAGTCTCCTCCCATTTATACTCTTTCTTGTAAGCAGTAAATACTCGTACAAAAGTATTTTCAAAATAATAAAGGGCATATCTTTTCTTATCAAATCTTATAATTTTATTTCGGTAACGTAAATCATGTCTCAAGTAATAGTACAACATGTCTTGTAACAGTGATAATATTTAAATAACTATAACATCTCAAGTAACGGTAAAACATATCTAGTAACAGTGAAAAATTTAGATTAACCGGTAAACATCTCAAGTAAACTGTTCGGTACCATATCAAGTAAAAGACTTGTCCCACATGCAATTTCAAAGCATCGGTAACACATTTATTTTCAAAATTATATATAAACCATGCAGTTTATGAAAACACAAATTGTGGTAAGATTACTACTCACAGTACTCGTGCCGAAATGCCAAATGCTTCACCTCGAGCAATTCGTACAAATTCCTCCAATCAATCGGAAGTAAGATTTCAAGTGTTGGCTTCAAAATAACGAAATGCTTTTAAAACCTAAAACCCTTCTCCAAAAATTATTTGCTGCGAGAGGAAGACTATGCGGTATGCCGATACCAAGCTGCTATTTATACATGTAAAAAGAAAAAACCTAGGCATTTGGTTCCTATTCAAATTGGGTCTCTTCGGTTTCCATAGCAGACACGGAAGTCGTATGTAGCTTCCATAATTACCATCCTAATCCTAATTTAGGTAGAACACTAGAGTCGGCGTACTTCTCCTTTCCACTTTCCTTTGTTCTTATTCTCTTTTATTTTCCCTTTTCTGTTTTGTTTCGTTTTGTGTCATTTTTTTTCGTTTTTTTTATAGTTAGTTTCTTATACTTATTATTAATATAATAATAATTATTATTATCATTATTATGCTAATGACTAATGCACCCTTATTAAAAATATAGGGTATTACATATGTGCAGCATGCTAGGTTAGACTATTTGTTTGCCTTAATATGAAGTTTGATATTCTGAGCATTTCTCCTGTTGCTGTTGTGTATTTATATTGGGACTACGGATGTGGGATTTCGGTAGCCCCCCCGTTGTCTGTTTACATTTGGGACTACGTATGTGGGATTCCAGTAGATCCCCCTGCACAGTGATATAGAACTGCGGGAATGCACCTGCTAGATTCCCCTAGTACTAGGTATTTATGTTTGGGACTAAGGAACGGTATTCCGGTAGATCCCCGTGTACTATGAGCTGGACTACGGGACGGTATCCCGAGAGACTTATTGGATATGTATCTTTGGGACTTCAGAACGGTATCCTGGAAGATCCCCGGTGGATATTGTTGATGTTGAGCTGTATTTTCCCTTCGGTGTTCATTGTTTCTGTGTAGTTGGTGTTGTCTTGTATATCTGTGTTACTTTCACTGTTGCTCATACTTATATTGTTTTCTGTTCTATATTGTCGAATTATATCTTTTATTTAACCTCAGTAGGGCCTTGACCTTCCTCGTCACTACTCAACCGAGGTTAGGCTTGGCACTTACTGAGTACCGCTGTGGTGTACTCATGCCCTTTCTGCGCATGTTTTTCATGTGCAGATCCAGGTACCTCAACTCAGGCTTACCATTCTTGAGGCGAGGCGATTGTACGGGACTTCGAGGTATATCTTCCGCGTCCGCAGACCGAGGAGTCTCTTTCTATTCCTGCATTTAGTATTTAGCCCTTCTGTACTTTCTGTTCTTGTTAGACATTCCAGAGATTAGAGCTATGTAGTGTCTTCTCAGCTTGTGGATCTGTGAGTTTTCGGGTTTTGGGATAGTGTATCAGATTTATTGAGGAGTTGTGTGTATATGCCGAGCGGCATTTAAATATTGTTTCCTTCAGTTATTTTTTTTGCTTTTGGCTATTTATTCCGCAAGTTTAGTTTATTTTCTGCATCGTTAGGCTTACCTAGTCGTAGATACTAGGTGCCATCACGATAGTTCACGGAGGGCGAACTAGGGTCGTGACAGCCTTATTGGCACCTTGTAGCCCATATTCATATTTTAATTTAATAAAATAATATTTTATACAAAAATTAATATCTTTGGCAAAAATTCCACAAATTGATTTTAAATGAGCTAAAAGCTTAATCAATACTTCCAAACAACAATCCAAACAAAGCTCAGTCAAAAATTGGATCAAATGTCAAAAAAAATAAAAAATACATTTGTGAATTTCAAGCTTTATCAAAACCCAACAAAGGTGTCTTGAACTCTATTCAGTTAAATTTCTCAAATCAGTGTGTAACCACAAGTTCAAGCACAAATAGACAAACCTCGATCGATTTCAACACCAACTTCAGATTTTTGAACTTTCAAAATAAATTCAGATGATAAATTAATTGATGAAAGCCACAACTTTGATATGGATACTTCCATCTCCATTTTCTAAGAAAATAAATATTTAGTAGAAAATTTACTTAGAGCAAAGATTATATGAAATTTATAACCAGAAGTTGAAACACCAAGTGCTTACCTAACTTGATTGAGATCTGAAAAAGAGATCAACAATGAAAAAAAGCAAAACAAAAAAAAAAAAAAAGGAATTTTTACATTCCTATGCCATATAGTAAACTATATTAGCCTCAATGTTTAAGGTTTGATATAATTACATTTAATATACTTAATTACCAATTATATACCATTATGAGTTTTAGCTGTACATTAATTGTACCGTATATCCCTCCTAAATTAATGGTACCGTATATTCCTCCAAATCCCCCCCTCCCTCCCCACGTTTCTCTCTCCCAAACCCACACCCTCACCCACGTATCACCCCACACCCACGTTTCTTTTCCCTTTATTTCCTCTGCTAAAACCAGGGAAACATATGTAACCCCCACCATTAACGTCCAATTTCAAGTTTTTTCTTCTACAACCAGTCAAAATTGAAGTCAATTATTCAAAGTTCATACACACATTTACCTTCAGCTTCAAATTTTCTCAATGAAGAAGAACAAACCTTCAAAGCACAGCCCTAAAAAAAGCTAGAAAAGCTGATATACCTTCTTTCGATTTGGGCGTATTATCACCACATTCACCCAAAAAGCATGGGAAATCTGCACATGCAATTGTAGATAAGAAGCATAGTGTTTCTCCGCGTCAAATCAGGGCCGAAGCTAGAACTAAACAAAAATATGATTTCGATGCTGGAGAATCTTCGAGGCCAATCAAACAAGCGAAAAGGAAAGGAAAGAGATAGTGTTCGATGATGATTTTGTATAAAATGTGCCTATCAGTAAACCTGGAAAGAAAGCGAAGGTGTCTCCCAGTTCAAAAACTCCCAAAAAGAAGAAAAATTCAAAAAAAGCCCCTAGTGTTAAATCTCCTAAAAATGTTCGAAAACAGTCATTGGTGAAGGTAAGAATTTAGTAATTTCTTCACTAGTTATTTCTTCTGTTTTAGTTGTTAAAAATCTACATAATCTGTGTTTTTTCTGCTTTGTAGATTAGTTGTCTTCATTTTGAAGATTAATTGTAGCTATATTGATCTGTTTAAAATTGTAGATATTTTCTAGATTTTTTGTAGTTATTTTGTATATAAATTGCAAATGTATCTATGTTTTTTAAGCACTGTATTAATGTGAGATTATTTATATTTTGTGCAGAATGGACTATTTTTGCATCCCATAATGTTAATTATGGGGTGCTTAGATTCCAGACATTATGTGACCCTAGCATTCCTAGCCAAATTAAAGAGCTTTTGTCTCCAAATGGTTTGAAGCTATTCGAGAAGACATGCTTTGGTTATTTACTGTCATTTCCCAATTTATGCATGCAAAATCAAGCTATTCATCTTCTTATGAAGTATGAATTGAATTCATCCGATGCTTCCTATTTTTCAGCTGAATTAAAAGGTGAGAGGTTAAATTTTAGATTGAGAGAGCTTGCATTAATAACTAGTCTTAGATGTCATACCGATGTGACAGACTTTGGTTACACTACGAATTATGTCAGTAAGATAATGGGAAGTTACTTTCCAAACAAGGTAAAAGTGGAGAAGACATACCTAAAAGAGATTGTAACCAACAAAAGTTGGGTAAATGATGAGGATGCAGTAAAGTTATGTATTCTATATCTCATAGAATTCTTCATTTGTCCTTCAGAGAAAGACCATATTAGGTTGGTAGATCATTTTAGGTTTTATTTGGTGGAATCCGGTCAGTATGAGACATTTCCATGGGGTATTCAGTCTTACAGACAGTTGATTGAATCAGTTAGGCACAGGCTAAATCCTTTCATTCATTCTTATCTCATTCGAGGATTCCTGTCACGATCCCAAATCCCGGTCGTGATGGCGCCTATCACACTACTAGGCAAGCTGACAAATTCATAATCACAACCCATTTACCACTAACTTTAAGCCATTTTTCTAACATAAGATTTAAACGCGAAATTCATCATAAATATTAAAAGGATAAAAATATGCGGAAAACCAACATAGCAATTACTACACAGCCCCAATAATCTGGTGTCACGAGTCTAGAGCCTCTAATACAAGTCTGAAACAACCTACTACATGGATAGTCTAGGAATGCGGAAAAGTAATAAGATAGAAGGGAGAAATCAGGGCTGCGGACGCCAAACAGCTACCTTGAAATCCCCGGCAAATACTGAACGGTTGATAAAGCTCTCACTCAGCCCCTGGAACACTTGGATCTGCACACAATGTGCAGGGAGTAATGTGAGTACTCCGACCCAGTAAGTAATAAACATAAATAATAGCTGAAAGTAAGAAAACACAGGAAAACACAAGGCATTCTATACCAAAGCAGTAAAAATCACTTAAAATCCGTAAATCAGTGAAGAATCAAGTAAAATCCCTTTTTCAACAAGTAAAATAAGTAATTAACAGGTAAATGCAAATAGAAATCCTCCCCTCGGGCAACAACTCGGAACAGTACCAACCCCTCGGGCTCAATCTCAGAACAATACCAGCCCCTCGGGCCCAATTTCGCATCACAATGGGTACCCGCGCTCACTGGGGGTGTGCAGACCCCTGGAGGGGCCCTTACGGCCCAAGCGCAATAACAAGCCACCTCGTGGCATCAAATCTAGGCCCTCGGCCTCATGTTAATCAAGCCACCTCATGGAGCATATGTGTGTCTCAGGCCCTCGGCCTCATATCAGTAACAATGTTCCTCACAATACAGGCCCTCGGCCTTACTCAGTCCGAAAATCAACACAAGCCCCTCGGGCAATAGTAAAACAGTATTTCGGCCCAAACATCATTTAAAATATCATTTATGTTTTAAAACTGAGAAAAAAGTGGTTGAATAGTAAAACAGTGGAAATTATCAGGACTGAGTTCAAGTATTAAATCAAAACAGTGAGGACAATATCAGTAAATAGCCCCGAAGGGTTCAAATAAATGGCACTAGGCCCAAATACGGCTTTCAGCCCAATTCATGATGAAAACAAATGAGTCTCAGTCAAATAACGCGGTAAAATCATCAATCGGGATGGACTAAATCACAATCCCCAATGATAAACGACCCCACACTCGTCATTGAGCGTGTGCCTCACCTCAATATAGCACTACGATGTGCAAATCCGGGGTTTAAAACCCTCAGGACATCATTTACATTCATTACTCACCTCGAACCGGCTAAATCTCTAGCTCGCGAAGCCTTTGCCCCTCGAATCGGCCTCCACGTGCGTCGAATCTATCCAGAATCAGAACGAATACATTACAATATGCTAAGGGAACAAAGCCCAAGCGAAAACAATTGAAAAATACAAAAAATCCCGAAATTAGCAAAACTCGAGCCGTGGGCCCACTTCTCGAAACTCAGAAATTTTTACATCAACGGCTTCCTTATCTCCTCACGAGTTCATACATACCAAAAGTTCTCAAATCCGACCCCAATTGGTCCTCCAAATCCCCAAATCAAATTTCAAAATCCCAGCCCTAATTTCTTCCATTTTTAGCTTAAGTTCCATGATTTTCTTCCAATCGATTGCCCTTGAATCCCTCTTTAATTTCCTTCAAAAAGCTCTCAAAAAGATCAACAATGGAGTAAATGAGCCCCAAAATCGCGGATGAAATAACTTAAGAACATTCTGCGCAGGTCTGACCCCTCTTTTTTCGCGAACGCGGTCAACGCCTCGCGTTCGCGAAGCACAAAATTACGTTGACCACTTTTCCTTCTATGCGATCGCGACCAAGGCATCACGAAAGCGATGCTTCACCCAGGTGACCCTTCGCGAACGCGACCTCTCTTCCGCGAACGCGAAGCACAATTTCGCTTCCAATCCACATGCCCCAATTCTTCTATGCGAACACGACACTACGCCCGCGAACGCGATGAACTGAACTCGCTGCCCTTCGCGAATGCGTAGCCTGCTCGCGAACGCGAAGGCCAAATTCTCACCTTCCTCATCTTACTCTTTGCGAACGCGAGGGTCCTCCCGCGAATGCGAAGACCAAAAGTCTGCAACAGCGGAACCTGCAATTTCTGCAATATTTCCAACTTAAAAATGGTCCGATTGACCACCCGAAACTCACCCGAGGCCCCCGGGACCTCAACCAAAAGCACCAACACATCCTAAAACCTTATTCAAACTTGTTCCAATCATCAAAACGCCTCAAACAACATCAAATTACTCAAAACACATCGGATTCAAGCCTAAGTTTGTAAAAATCTTCCGAAATACGCTTTTGATCAAAAAGCCAACCAAACCACGTCCGAATGACCTGAAATTTTGCACACACATCCCAAATAACACAACGAAGCTATAGCAACTCTCAGAATTCCATTCCGATCCCCGGATCAAAATCTCACCTACCAACCAAAAATCGCCAAAATATCAACTTCACCAATTCAAGCCTAATTCTACTCCGGACCTCCAAAACCCATTCCGATCACTCTCCTAAGTCAAAAATCACCTCTTGAAGCTAACCGAACCATCGAAACTCACATCCGAGCCCTCTAACACATAAGTCAATGTCCGGTTGACTTTTCCAACTTAAACCTTCTTAAAAGAGACTAAGTGTCTCAAACCTTACCAAAAATCATTCCGGACTCGATCCGACCAACCCGACACTATAAAACACGGATAACAAAGCATAAAGAAGCAGAAATGGGGAAAACGGAGTGGTAACTCATGAGACGACTGGCCGGGTCGTCACAATTCCCACTTGCCATGCAAGTATGGCTGTATGAGTGTTGCTCCTCCGTCAACACTCATATAGCTACAAGGATTTCTAATTCAATCCCTCGCATACTTAAATGGTCACCTAGTGAGGGTTAGATTTGGTTAGCTGCAATTGAAGACAGAATGATCAAGCCTGAATGGATGAAGGTAAATGGTTTTTATTTATGATTATACAATTTACCTATAAAATATCTACAATTTGTCTACATATTCTGCCTTAATCAAGCTAATTTGCTTTTTTTTCTGATTCAGTTCACCAACATAAATGAATCACCTGAAGAGCTTTCAGTGATGTCTTTGCCTGATAAAGTTGAGTACATAATTGAAGAGGTTGAACATATTTCTGAGGATCCCAAAGTTGATGCTCCTCCATTGGAACCCAAAGAATAAATTGGAAAAGAGGACAAGGAGTCTATTCTTCGTAGAATAAGAAACTTAAAAACAGGTCTTGAGAAGGTAACATGTATTCCTAAACAGTATTATGATGTATACATAATAGTGCATCTGTTCTTTAATGTATGTTAAGACATATTCTGTAGTTAACTATGTATTTTTTTTTTTAATATGTAGGTCGATGAAAAGCTTGTAGATTTTAGGAAAGATGTCTTTGAAGAACTAGGTAGCCTTCGAGTGCTAATAAATGAGTCAGTCAAGACTGTTTTGCAGGTGATAAATAGTCCAAATGATCAAGTTGATGCAAAGGTAACATTTGAATTTTATTCATCTTAACAAAATTATTTATGTCACCTCTAAAATATATATCCTAACTAATATAAAACTTTCAGTTTGCTGGGAGTTCAACCAAAAATACTGACCAACCAAAAGACAAGAACAATCAGCAATTTCAGTTTACTAGTAGAGAACCAGTGCAGGCCAGCACCAGCAAAACAGGTATCTACAAAATAACTCCACTTTATCTACAATTATCTACAGAATATCTACAAAATACCTACAAGTTATCTACAAAATATCTACAATTTGTCTACATTATATATACAAAATATATACAAATAAATACAGCATATTCTCACAGCTCTACAGATTTATGTAGATATTATAACACACCTACATATCTTCTTAAACTGTCAAGCCACTATTATCCAGTATGATTTAACATTTTTAATGAAAAAAATAGAACATGTTGAAGGTGCTCTTGGTGAAGAAAATCATCCAGCACGTGTTGATTTATACACATTTTGAAGGTGCAGTTGATGAAGAGAATGTATGAAATTGTATTCAGAGATATTTGCTTTATGTTTTAATATTTTTACCATTCTATTAAGCTAGATGTACATGGTGTTACAGAGAGGGAAGATATGCATGCACAATCTCCAATTCACGGAGTGACAGTAGCAGCTCAAAGAGAACATCAGAATGAGGAAGATGATAATATAAGTGAAGAGGCAGAGTATGTGAATGTAGGTGATTCAGAAGACTCCGGAGGTGAGAAGAATGAGGTTACACTTGATGATTTCGAGTTGCTTGATAACTTCTCCCAGTTTGTTAAGTTCGGCGAGCCTATACAAGATGAAACAACACCCGTGCATCAAGGTAGAATAAGGCAGCCAGGAAAGCATGCCCGATCACCATTTCTCCCTTTATACAGTTCTGGTGGCAGCACCTCGTTTAGACCTCAAATTTTTCACCTCAAGCACCCATTTACTAGTGTTATTGGTCAAGATGTAGATCCTGACTTGTTGGATCAATTCAACAAGTGGTTATACCACTGTACCGATACAGGTTCAAAGAGGTTAGTTTGCACAATTTGACACTTTTATTCCAGTATACATCTTTTACATATCCACTTCATTCAATAATTTTATTTTAATTTATATTTGTTATATAGGGGGAAGGCTCTAATTCTATAAAGGACAACCAAATTAAGCCATGGTTAGATCTTGGAGTGGAAAAGGTTGATAAGAAGGAGTGATTCTATTCCCTGGCACACCCCGGACAGTCCTCAATGACTCGGTAAGATTCAATGTATTTGATTTGTAGATTTTTTGTAAATAATTTGTAGATAATTTGTATTCTGATTGTAGATGCTTTGTTTTCTGTTTGTAATGTATTTGTAGTTATTTTGTAGTTTTGTGTAGATTATTTGAAGATAACTTGTAGTATAAATGCAATCTGTTTTTGTTGCCGCACATTAATGTTATAATGTATTACTTGAGGAAAAGAGGCAAGAATGGCCCCTACAACAAGACCAGGTTTACTACACAGATTGTTTGTTCAAGACTAGGATTGATCGAATTTATGAAAAGTTCCGAAATTCTCCTCAAGAAAAGAATTTTTTTGTTGTCAAACCCCAGGACGTTGTAGCAGAATATATATTAGGGTATAGACTACTCGCAAATGTGGCATGGGATGAAGTTGATTATGTCATCATGACCGTCAACATTGTAGAAAAATTCCACTAGGTGTTGGTTGTTTTTGACATTGTAGACAGGCAACTTTATGCGTATGATTCCATGGTCTCCTCACGCAATCACCCTATTGTTGAATCTTGTGTCGACAAGTTTTCTGTTATTATCCCTTTGTATTTTTCATGCACCGATTTTTATGGGAAGCGTAAAGACATCAACTTCAAGAATACAAAGGCATACATTGAGAAAGCTGTTACCGACCCTCTTAACATTCAGTGGATCGTCGAAGAGATACCACAGCAAAAAGAAGGTACACTGTAACAAATATCTTCTTTCTTTCTATACATTTAACCCTTTTTTTCTAATCATTTGGTAAATATTGACATTTTTTTTATCTTTGCAGCGATTATGGTGTATTTGTTGCTGCCTTTGCAGAGTATGTTAGTCTTGGAGAGTTATCAATTCCGGCAGAAGACCTTTCTGATATTGACCAACATCGAGACGCTATGGAGGCTACTTTGGGACTATGCTAGAAAGAAGCAGGAGCATGGGGCAATTAGTGAAAGTGAGGTGACAGGCAAATTGGCAAGGAGAAAAGGTGCACCAGCTTTGAATGAGAAAATACGAGTCCAGAGGAACAAGAAGTAGTTATAATGTTTTGTATGGAACATGTAGTACAATTGTTTAGTTGATGCTAGTTTAGAAGAAAGATGGTAGACAAGTTTTTGAACAATATTGTTATGTTTTAATGGTACCAGACTTGCGCTACAATTATAGTAGCCTTTGTTTTTTTTTCCTTATCCAGTATAGTAGTTCAAATGGAAACATTCTGTTGGTTTTATATTCACTTGTTGAATGTTTACAGTACTTGATCTTCATTATTTTAGCATATAAATCCTTTCCAACTGAATTTTTATACAGTTATTCTGTCAATGCAAAAATATGTAGTTATTTTGTTATTTTTCTATAGATAAAGTGTAAAAATCAGTAACTAAACATTTTGTTGCTTTTACATCCAATTTGTTGAATGTAAAAAGTACATGATCTACATTATTTTTAGCATATAACTTCTTTCTCGCTGAATTATAATCTAGTTATTATGTCAGCTCCAGCTATTGTAGTTTTTTTGTAGTTGAATTTGTAGATAATTTGTAGAAAATATTTAGCAATGTGTTTTGTTGCTTTTATATTCATTTGTTGAATGTAAACAGTACTTGATCTACAATATTTTAGTATCTAACTCCTTTCCTACTGATTTATAATGTAGCTATTCTGTCAATTCCAGTTAATGTAATTTTTTTGTAGTTGTATTGTAGATAAATTGCAAAAAAACATTAAAAACTATGTAAAGGATGCTAGAGATAGTAAAAAAATGGTAGATTATATATATAGAAACCATTCATAAACAAATCACTCTATGAAAGTATTATCTCAATACAGAAAAGTCCTAACTAACTACACTATGATCTTAAAAAACCTCAACAATTACATAACAAATTCTGTTATCCTGAACTCACCAACAATTTTGCTGAAATATTCTGTTAACTACATAAAATTTTATTTCTTTTTGGGTGCATTCTTGCAAGATCTTTTGTTATGCCCTTCTCCTCCGCAGTTGCCACATGAAACCTTGTACTTCTTTGAATTTATTTCATCATATGTTTTGTATCTTTCTTTATGAGGTCTTCCTGGCTCCCTTTTCCCTCCTATAGGTGGATTTACTACTTCTTCAGATATATGTTGTGGCACATTCCATTTGCTTTTATCAGGCAGGGGATTTACTGGTATTTCATAAGTACGCAAGAGGTTCTTCCCTGTGTAATAAGGAGAAAAATATTTTTCAAAAGACTCATCCATGTGTCTTAAAGCGGCCAAAGCATGTGGACAAGGAAGTTCATCAAGCTGGAATTGCCCACAACTACATCTCTTGTTTTCAAGACAAACGATATAGCGCCTCACACCATCTAGTACTGTATGGATGTAGTCTGTTGAAGCCCTCACCTACAATTACATTAAAACAAAAAAATAATTCATATACGGTTACATATAAAATATCTACAAAATATCTACAAATTATCTACATTGTCCTATATTGTGACGACCTGGCCGGTCGCCTTAAGAATTAACGCCTCGAACCCCTATTAACTGCTTTCCCCAAGTTTATTTCAGCGATTTTAGTTTGTCGGGACATTCGGTTTTGAGTTTTGGAGAGTTTTGGGACACTTAGTCCCTAAATGAGAACTTTAGTGTTGGAAAGTGGACCGTAGTCGGAACAGTGTGAAGACGGCCTCGGAATGGAAATCTGATGGTTCCGTTAGCTCCGTAGGGTGATTTTGGGGTTAGGAGCATATTCGGATAGTATTTTGGAGGTCTGTAGCTAATTTAGGCTTGAAATGCCGAAGGTTGAATTTTTGAAGTTTTCGGTTCGATAGCAAGATTTTGATCCGAGGGTCGGAATGGAATTCCGAGAGTTGCAGTAGTTCCGTTATGTCATTTGGGATGTGTGTGCAAAATATCAGTTCATTCGGAGGTGGTTTGGTTGGGTTTTTGATCAAAAGTGGAATTCGGAAGATTTTTGAAACTTAGGCTTGAATCCGGCGTGTTTTGGTTGTTTTGATGTTGTTTGAAGTGTTTTGAAGATTGGTACAAGTTTGAATAAGGTTTTAAGATATGTTGATGCCTTTGGTTGAGGTCCCGGGGGCCTCGGGATGAATTCGGATGGTTAATGGAGGAAATTTTGGAGTTGAAGTTGTGCAGCAGCTGTTCTTCTGGTATTTTCGCATCTGCTGTTTGGGAACCGCAAATGCGGAGCCACAGATGCGGCGTAGAGGACCACAGAAGCGGATTTGGGCTTTTCCTTCAGAAACCTCAGATGCGGTATATTTTCCGCAGAAGCGGGACCGTAGATGCGGTATATTTTCCGCAGAAGCGAGACCGCAGATGCGACATTGTTCCGCAGAAGCGGGACCGTAGATGCGGTCCCAGGACCACAGATGCGGAAACTGCTGGGCATTATTTTAAAAGAGGTTCCGTGACTTGGGGGTTTATGTCCACCATTTCTAATCGTTTTTGGAGCTCTTTGAAGGGGATAGAAGAAGGATTCGAGGGGAAACGCTTGGAGGTAAGATTCTTGGTCTTAAAACTCATTACTAATGTGAAATCTACCTAGTAAATCATGGAATCTAGACCAACAATTGAAGAATTAGGGCTTGGGATTTAAGAGACTTTAAATGAGAATTTGAGGGGTCAATTGAACTCCGATTTTGGTGTTCTTGTTATGAATAGACTCGTGAGAGTATGAAGATTCCGAAAATATAAATTTTACCCGATTCCGAGACGTGGGCCTGAGGGGCATTTTGGTCATTTTACCTAATTTCGCGTATTAGCTTTGAATTAAATCATAGAATCAGTTACTTGAGGTGTTATTTACAATATGCAATTGAATTGAATAGATTTGGGCCATTTGGAGTCGGATACTCATGGCAAAAGCGTGGTTTCGAGTTGATTTTTAGCCGGTTCGAGGTAAGTGGCTTGTCTAACCTTGTGTGGGGGACCTTCCCCTTAGGATATGATATGTTTGATATCTAAAATGCCTTGTATGTGAGGTGACGAGCGCGTACTTGAGCTAATTGTTGAAAACCCGATTTTTCCTTAAGTTATTTCAATGAAATTCTTGTCTTGCTTTATTGTACTTGTAAATTTAGCATGTTGTTAGTTAGAAAAGCATGTTTAGTTGACTTAAATTGCCTATTTGCTTAAATTCCCTTGATTGCATTACGTGAAGCATGTTAGGCTAGAATTACTTGTTGCTTGATATGAGACTTCCATTTCTGAATATCTTCTCGTTGTTGTTGTGTATTTACATTATGACTACAGATGTGGGATTCCAGTAGTTCCCCCTTGTTTGTTTATTTTGGGACTACGGGTTAGATTCCCGGTAGATCCCCCTGGACAGTTATATGGAACTACGGGAATGCACCTGGTAGATTCCCCCAATACTGGGTATTTATGTTTGGGACTACGGATCGGGATTCCGGTAGATCCCTGCACAGTGATGGTTAGACTACGGGACGGTATCCAGGGAGATCCACTGGACAGTTGTAATAAGGATTACAGGACGGTATCCTGGGAGATCCTCATTGTTACTATTGGTACTGAGCTGTATTTACTTCCGTGGTTACTCTGTTTTTGTATAATTATTGTTGCCCGTATAACCTGCTTTATTTCACTGTTGTACTCATTTTTACTACTCATTTCATACTGTTGAAACTTTATATTATGTTTAACCTCAGTAGGGCCCTGACCTTCCTCGTCACTACTCAACCAAGGTTAGGCTTGGCACTTACTGAGTACCGCTGTGGTGTACTCATGCCTCTTCTGCGCATATTTTTCATGTGCAGATCCAGGTACTTCTTCTAAGGTCTACCATCCTTGAGGGAGGCGACTACTTAGAGACTTCGAGGTACATCTGCCACGTCCGCAGACCGAGGAGTCCCTTTCTATTCCTGCTTTCTAGTATTTAGCCCTTCTGTATTTTCTGTTCTTATTAGATAAATTCTGGAATTAGAGCTATGTAGGATTTTCTCTCTTTCTTAGCTTGTGATTTCGTGGGTTTTCGGGTCTTGGATTTGGATTTTGGCTTTGAGTTTTATATATGGTGCACGCCGAGCGGCACATTTAAATGCTTTTAATGCTTTATTTCGGTTTTTAAATTGTTTTACTTCCGCAAGTTTTGGTTATTTTTCTGCAATTTACGCTTACCTAGTTATAGAGACTAGGTGCCGTCACGATGGTTCACGGAGGGCGAACCGGGGTTGTGGCAAGTTGGTATCAGAGCTCTAGGTTCATAGGAGTCACAGATCACAAGCCGGTTTATTAGAGTCTCGCTGATCGGTACGGAGACGTCTGTACTTATCTACGAGAGGCTATGTAAGTGTTAAGAAAATTCCACTTCATTTGATTTCCTTGTCGTGCCATATTTTGACATCATAATTCTAAACTTCTGTCTTCTATTCTCTCACAGATGGTGAGGACACGTGCTACTCGAGATAATCAGGCACCTACGCCCCCTACTGCAGCCGTCATAGGCCGGGGCCGGGGTAAAGGCCGAGGACGCGCACGTGGTACAGCCAGAGCACCTGCGCAACCTGCCGCCGAGGTACCACCAGCAGTTCCAGCCGGAGTCCAGGCACCTGACACGCCTACTACTAATACTACTACTCCAGCTCTTCAAGAGACTCTGGCACAGTTCATGAGCATGTACACCACTTTGGCTCAGGCAGGGTTGCTTCCCCTTGCTGCAGCCACATCTCAGGCCGGGGGAGGAGCACAGACTCCCGCCGCCTGCACTCTTGAGCAGCGAGTGCATGTTGAGCAGGTTCCCGAGGTTATTCTTATACTGCCTGCAGTGCCAGTTCAGCCCGAGGACAGGGCAGTGGCTTCCAAGGATGAGCAGCTGAAGCTTGAGAGGTTCAAGAAGTACAAGCCTCCTGTATTCAGTGGTCTAGCATCGGAGGATGCTTTGGGATTTCTTGACTATCTCAGGATCTAGAGGGGTTTCTTTCACTACCTTCCAGCTTCGAAAGGCCGCCTACGAGTGGTGGCGCACCTATGAGTTAGACAGTCCAGATGAGGCTGCTTCATTGACTTGGGCTCAGTTTTCAGATATGTTCCTGAGGGAGTATGTTCCTCAGAGCCTCAGGGACGCATGGCGTGCAGAGTTTGAGCATTTGCGCCAGGGTGCTATGACCTTTTTAGAGTATGCTGTCCGTTACACCAGTTTGGCTAGGCATGCACCAGCCTTGGTTTCTACTGTCCGCGAGAGAGTTCGCCGGTTTATTGAGGGGCTTATTCCCAGCATCAGATCTAGCATGGCTCGTGAGTTGGAGATGGATATTTCTTATCAGCAGGTGGTGAGCATTGCTAGGAGGATTGAGGGTATGCATGCTAGGGAGAGAGAGGAGAGGGAGGCCAAGAGGTCTCGAGAATCAGGCCATTATTCTGGTGCCAGTACCCCAGCTGCAGGTCGTCATGGTAGGGGTTATATGAGTCGTCCTGTTCATTCAGCTCTTCCAGCATCCAGTGGTGCTCCAGCTCCTCCTAGATCTCAGGAGCCTTATTATGCACCTCCGGTTTCTAGCGCGCCTCCTGCGCGAGGTGCTTTTAGAGGTCAGTTCAGCAGACCTTGCCCGAGCCAGTCACAGCCACCACATCCTCCTAAAGCTTGTTTTGAGTGTGGTGACACACGCCATATGGTGAGGGATTGCCCCAGACTTGGGAGGGGTGCACCTCCACAGACTTCTCAGCCACAGCGTGCCCCGCAGAGTTCTCAGGCTATGATTACAGCTCCAGCTGCTACCCACCTACTCAGCCAGCTAGAGGTGGAGGTCGGGGAGGTAGAGGTCGCCCTCGAAGGGGAGGCCAAGCCAGATACTATGCCCTTCCTGCTCGTGCCGAGGCTGTTGCCTCTGATTCTGTCATCACATGTATTATATTGGTTTGCCACAAAGATGCATCGATTCTATTCGATCCAGGCTCTACTTACTCTTATGTGTCTTCTTATTTTGCTCCGCATTTGGGTGTACCTCGGGATTCTTTGAGTTCCCATATTTATGTTTCTATTCCTGTGGGAGATTCACTTATTGTGGATTGCGTTTATCGGTTGTGTTTGGTTACTCTCCGTGGTTTTGAGACCAGAGATGATTTGTTGTTACTCAGCATGGTTGATTTCAATATTATCTTGGGCATGGACTGGTTGTCACCCCATTATGCTATTCTTGATTGTCACACCAAAACCGTGATGCTGGCTATGCCAGGTGTACCGCGTGTTAAGTGGAGGGGTACCTTAGATCACACTCCCAGTAGAGTTATTTATTTCCTTAAGGCTCAGCGTATGGTTGAGAAGGGGTACCTTAGATCACACTCCCAGTAGAGTTATTTCTTTCCTAAAGGCTCAGCGTATGGTTGAGAAGGGGTGTGACGCGTATTTAGCTTATGTGAGAGATGTCGGTATTGATACCCCTTCAGTTGATTCAGTCCCAGTAGTGCGGGATTATCCCGATGTGTTTCTAGCTGACCTTCCGGGCATGCCGCCTGATAGAGATATTGATTTTGGCATTGATCTGTTGCCGGGCACTCAGCCCATTTCTATTCCTCCGTATCGTATGGCTCCTCCTGAGTTGAAGGAGTTGAAGGATCAGTTACAGGAACTGCTTGATAAGGGTTTTATTCGGCCCAGTGTTTCCCCTTGGGGTGCTCCTGTCTTGTTTGTGAAGAAAAAGGATGGTTCTACGCGTATGTGTATTGATTATCGCCAGTTGAACAAGGTTACAGTGAAGAACCGTTATCCTTTGCCTCTTATTGATGATCTGTTTGACCAGCTTCAGGGCACAAGGGTGTTTTCTAAGATTGATTTGCGCTCAGGTTACCATCAGTTGAAGATTCGGGAGCCAGATATTCCGAAGACTGCTTTCAGGACTCGGTATGGTCATTGCGAGTTTCTTGTTATGTCATTTGGGCTGACCAATGCCCCATCAGCTTTTATGCATTTGATGCATAGTGTATTCCGGCCATATCTTGACTCTTTTTGTCATTGTCTTTATTGATGATATTCTAGTGTATTCCCGGAGTCGAGAAGATCATGAGCAGCACCCGAGGATAGTGCTTCAGACTTTGAGGGAAAAGAAGTTATATGCGAAGTTTTCAAAATGTGAGTTTTGGTTGGATTCCGTGGTGTTCTTAGGCCACGTGGTATCGAGTGAGGGTATTATACTGTCTATTGTGATGCCTCGAGAGTTGGCCTAGGAGCGGTATTGATGCAGGACGGTAGGGTGATTGCCTACGCGTCCAGACAGTTGAAGATACATGAGAAGAATTATCCTGTCCATGATCTTGAGTTAGCTGCCATTGTTCACGCCCTGAAGATTTGGCGCCATTATCTATACGATGTGCTTTGAGATTTATACTAACCATCAGAGCTTGCAGCATTTGTTCAAGCAAAAGGATCTAAATTGCACCAAAGGAGGTGGTTAGAGTTGCTGAAGGATTATGACATCACTATTTTATATCACCCGGGCAAGGCTAATGTAGTGGCTGATGCCTTGAGTCGCCAGGCGGAGAGTTTGGCATATTTTCCAGCATCGGAGAGGCCTATGGCGATGGATGTTCAGGCCTTGGCCAGCCAGTTTGTGAGATTGGATCTTTCGGAGCCTAGTCGGGTTTTACCTTGCGTGGTTTCTCGATCTTCCTTATTTGATCGTATCAGGGAGCGACAGTATGATGACCCTCATTTACTTGTCCTTAAGGACAAGGTTCAGCATGGTGATGCCAGAGATGTGACCATTGGCGAGGACAGAGTATTGAGGATGCAGGGTCGGGTTTGTGTACCCAATGTTGATGGGCTTCGGGAGCTGATTCTAGGGGAGGCCCACAGTTCACGGCATTCCATTCATCCGAGTGCCGCGAAGATGTACTAGGATTTGAGGCAGCACTACTGGTGGAGGCGGATGAAGAAGGATATAGTTGGGTTTGTAGCTCGGTGCCTTAATTGTCAGCAGGTGAAGTATGAGTAGTAGAGACCGGGTGGATTGCTTCAGCAGATAGAGATTCCGGAGTGGAAGTGGGAGCATATCACCATGGACTTCGTATCTGGGCTCCCACGGACTTTGAAGAAGTTTGATACCATTTGGGTTATTGTGGATCAGCTGACCAAGTCCGCTCATTTCATTCTTGTGTGTACCACTTATTCTTCGGAGCGGATGGCGGAGATTTACATCCGAAAGATTGTCTGTCTGCATGGTATTCCAGTTTCTATCATTTCAGACAGAGGTACTCAGTTCAAATCGCGATTATGGAGAGCCATACAACAGGAGTTAGGTACTCGAGTGAAGTTAAGCACGGCATTTCACCTCAGACGGACGGACAGTCTAAGCGCACTATTCAGATTCTTGAGGATATGCTCTGTGCGTGTGTCATGGAGTTTGGGGGTTCTTGGGATTAGTTCTTGCCATTGGCGGAGTTTACTTACAACAACAATTATCAGTCCAGCATTCAGATGGCACCGTATGAGGCCTTGTATGGTAGGTGGTGTACATCTCCGGTGGGTTGGTTCGAGCCGGGTGAGGCTAGATTATTGGGCACAGATTTGGTTCAGGATGCTTTAGAGAAGGTTAAGGTGATTTAGGATAGGATCTGTACAGCCCAGTCTAGACAAAAGAGTTATGCGGACCGGAAGGTTCGAGATGTTTCCTATATGGTTGGAGAGGGGGTCCTGCTTCGGGTTTCGCCTATGAAAGGCGTCATGAGATTTGGAAAGAAAGGGAAGTTGAGTCCGAGATTTATTTACCCTTTTGAGATATTGAGGCAAGTTGGGGAGGTTGCTTATGAGCTTGCCTTACCTCCCAGCCTAGCAGGGGTTCATCCAGTATTTCATGTTTCGATGCTATGGAGATATCACGGTGATCTGTCGCACGTGTTGGATTTCAGTTCAGTCCAGCTGGACAAGGATCTATCTTATGTTGAGGAGCCAGTGGCAATACTGGACAGGCGGGTTAGAAAGCTGAGGTCAAAGAACATTGCATCAGTGAAGGTTCAGTGGCGGGGTCAACCGGTCGAGGAGGCGACCCGGGAGAACGAGCAGGATATGCGCAGCCGTTACCCTCATCTTTTCACTACTTCAGGTAGTCTCTATGCTCGTTCGAGGATGAACGAATGTTTAAGTGTAGGAGGATGTGACGACTCGGCCGGTCACCTTAAGAACTAACGCCCTGAACCCCTATTAACTGCTTTCCCAAGTTTATTTCTGCTATTTTGGTTTGTCGGGACGTTCGGTTTTGAGTTTCAGAGAGTTTTGGGACACTTAGTCCCTAAATGAGAGCTTTAGTGTTGGAAAGTGGACCGTAGTCGGAACAGTGTAAAGACGGCCTTGGAGTGGAAATTTGATGGTTCCGTTAGCTCCGTAGGGTGATTTTGGGGTTAGGAGCGTATTCGGATAGTATTTTGGAGGTCCGTAGCTAATTTAGGCTTGAAATGCCGAAGGTTGAATTTTTGAAGTTTCTGGTTCGATAGCGAGATCTTGATCCGAGGGTTGGAATGGAATTCCGAGAATTGAAGTAGTTCTGTTATGTCATTTGGGATGTGTGTGCAAAATATCAGGTCATTCGGAGGTGGTTTTGTTGGGTTTTTGATCAAAAGCGGAATTCGGAAGATTTTTGAAACTTAGGCTTGAATTCGGTGTGTTTTGGTTGTTTTGATGTTGTTTGAAGTGTTTTGAAGATTGGTACAAGTTTGAATAAGGTTTTAAGATATGTTGATGCCTTTGGTTGAGGTCCCAGGGGCCTCGGGATCAATTCGGATGGTTAATGGAGGAAATTTTGGAGTTGATGTTTTGCAACAGCTGTTCTTCTGGTATTTTCGCATCTGCGTTTTGGGAAGCGCAGATGCGGCGTAGAGGACCGCACAAGCGGATTTTGGCTTTTCCTTCAGAAAATGCAGATGTGGTGTATTTTCCGCAGAAGCGGGACCACAGATGCGACATTTGTTCCGCCGAAGCGGGACCGCAGATGCGGTCCCAGGACCGCAGATGCGGAAACTACTGGGCATTATTATAAAAGAGGTTCCGCGACTTGGGGGTTTATTTCCACCATTTCTAATCGTTTTTGGAGCTCTTTGAAGGGGATAGAAGAAGGATTCGAGGGGAAACGCTTGGAGGTAAGATTCTTGGTCTTAAAACTCGTTTCTAATGTGGAATCTACCTAGTAAATCATGGAATCTAGACCAACAATTGAAGAATTAGGGCTTGGGATTTAAGAGACTTTAAATGAGAATTTGAGGGATCAATTGAACTCCGATTTTAGTGTTCTTGTTATGCATAGACTCGTGAGAGTATGAGGATTTTGAAATGTAAATTTTACCCGATTCTGAGATGTGGGCCTGAGGGGCATTTTGGTCATTTTACCTAATTTCGCGTATTAGCTTTGAATTAAATTGTAGAATCAGTTACTTGAGGTGTTATTTACAATTTGCAGTTGAATTGAATAGATTTGGGCCATTTGGAGTCGGATACTCGTGGAAAAAGCGTGGTTTCGAGTTGATTTTTAGCCGGTTCGAGGTAAGTGGCTTGTCTAACCTTGTGCGGGGGACCTTCCCCTTGGGATATGATATGTTTGATATCTGAAATGCCTTGTACGTGAGGTGACGAGCGTGTACTTGAGCTAATTGTTGAAAACCCGATTTTTCCTTAAGTTATTTCAATGAAATTCTTGTCTTGCTTTATTGTACTTGTAAATTTAGCATGTTGTTAGTTAGAAAATCATGTTTAGTTGACTTAAATTGCCTATTTGCTTAAATTGCCTTGATTGCATTACGTGAAGTATGTTAGGCTAGAATTACTTGTTGCTTGATATGAGACTTCCATTTCTGAATATCTTCTCGATTTGGTGTGTATTTACATTGGAACTACGGATGTGGGATTCTGATAGCTCCCCCTTGTTTGTTTACTTTGGGACTACGAGTTAGATTCCCGGTAGATCCCCCTGCACAGTTATATGGAACTATAGGAATGCACCCAGTAGATTCCCCCAGTACTGGGTATTTATGTTTGGGACTACGGATCGGGATTCCGGTAGATCCCCGCACAGTGATGGTTGGACTACGGGACGGTATCTCGGGAGATCCACTGGACAGTTGTAATAAGGATTATAGGACGGTATCCTGGGAGATCCTCGTTGTTACTATTGGTACTGAGCTGTATTTACTTCTGTGGTTACTCTGTTTTTCTATAATTGTTGTTGCCCATATAACCTGCTTTATTTCACTATTGTACTCATTTTTACTACTCATTTCATACTGTTGAAACTTTATATTATGTTTAACCTCAGTAGGGCCCTGACCTTCCTCGTCACTACTCAACCGAGGTTAGGCTTGGCACTTACTGAGTACCGCTGTGGTGTACTCATGCCTCTTCTGCGCATGTTTTTCATGTGCAGATCCAGGTACTTCTTCTCAGGTCTACCATCCTTGAGGGAGGCGACTAATTAGAGACTTCGAGGTACATCTGCCGCGTCCGCAGACCGAGGAGTCCCTTTCTATTCCTGCTTTTTAGTATTTAGCCTTTCTGTAGTTTCTATTCTTACTAGACAAATTCTGGAGTTAGATCTATGTAGGGTTTTCTCTCTTTCTTAGCTTGTGATTCCGTGGGTTTCCGGGTCTTGGATTTGGATATTGGCTTTGAGTTTTATATATGGTGTATGCCGAGCGGCACATTTAAACGCTGTTAATGCTTTATTTCCATTTTAAAATTGTTTTACTTCCGCAAGTTTTGGTTATTTTCTGCAATTTAGGCTTACCTAGTCGTAGAGATTAGGTGCCGTCACGATGGTTCACGGAGGGCGAACCAGGGTCGTGACATGTATAAATTAATTTGATGCAATAAATGATCAGATCTTACTCTAAGCTTGTGCGATAATTTTCTGTTTTCATCCAACTCTTTGTTGAATTTAAACCCAAGGTATGTGAATGTACCCTTTGCTTTCAATAACTTTTCCTTCGTCCAACGTTCAAGAAGAGTCCTCATATACTCTAATAATTCTACTATTGGCAGCTCTCTTGCATATTTTGTTATAGCATTCAACGACTCTGCAATGTTTGATGTCATAGTCCAAGTTCTGTTCACTGTAGCATGTACTCGAGACCATATATGGTATCCAATATCGTATAAGTATGATTTAACATACGGGTCAATCTCTTCAATGTTTGACATCCTTTCATTAAATTCATCAAGCGTGTATGATCATGCCTTGGCATAGTACAATTCGCTTAACTTTAGATGATCCTTCTTGAACTTTGCCCTTATATTTGTCCAAATATGCCACATGCAAGAATAATGTGGCATGTCGGGATAAACAATAGATGTTGCCTTCAAGATACTCTCATTCCGATCCGAAACAACACGCATATTTGGTCTTTCACCATATGCATGTTTGAATTGCTCAAAAAACCACTTCCATGATGCATCATTTTCTGAATCAACAACAACATATGCCAATGGTAATATGGTATTGTGATGACCCGGCCAGTTGTCTCATGAGTTACCACTCTGTTTCCCCTATTTCTACTTCTTATTTCTTTATTTATTGGTTCAAGATGTGATCGAGTTGGTCGACTTGGGTACGGAAAGAATTTGGTAAGGTTTGAGACACTTAGTCTCTTTTTAGGAAGCTTAAGTTGGAAAAGCCAACCGGATATTGACTTATGTGTTAGAGGGCTCGGATGTGAGTTCTGATGGTTTGGCTAGCTTCGAGAGGTGATTTGGGACTTAGGAGCGTGATCAGAAGGAGTTTTGGAGGTTCGGAGTAGATTTAGGCTTGAATTGGCGAAGTTGGCATTTTGGCGATTTCTGGTTGGTAAGTGAGATTTTGATATAGGGGTCGGAATAGAATTCTGAGAGTTGAAGTAGCTTCGTTATGTCATTTGGGATATGTGTGCAAAATTTCAGGTCATTCGGACGTGGTTTGCTTGGGTTTTTGATCAAAAGAGGAATGCGGAAGAATTTAGAACCTTAGGCTTGAATTCGATGTGTTTTGGTGGTTTTGATGTTGTTAGAGGTGTTTTGAAGATTGGTACAAGTTTGAATAAGGTTATGGGAAATGTTTGTGCTTTTGGTTGGGGTCCCGGGGGCCTCGGGGTGATTTAGGATGGTTGACGGGGAGTTTGAGGAATTGTTGTAGCTGCAGATTTTGCCGCTTTTGGTATTTCCGCACCTGCGGATTGGGGACCGCAGGTGCGGCGCCGCATATGCGAGAAAGGGGCCGCTGAAGCGGCCAGAGATGCGTTTGGCTGGGACCGCAGAAGCGTCTAGGAGGATCGCAGATTGAGGACCGCATCTGCGATGTCGCAGATGCGGGCGAGGAACCGCAGATGCGGATGATGGGAAGCTTAAGTGATTTCCGCAGAAGCGGATCAAGAACTGCAAATGCGGTACCACAGATGCGGTTGAAGTACCGCAGATGCAGAAATGCCTGGGGTCAGAATGTTATATTTTCTCCTTCGCAATTTTTAGAGGGTTTCACTACTTTTAAACACGAATTTGAGAGCTTTCGGCGATTTTGAAGAGAGAAATTGAGGAGACAACATTGCGGTAAGGCTTTGGATTATGAAAACTCATTTTATGGTGTCAATTCACGGTTTAGATCTGTCATTAAGGATAAAATTTGAGAAACTATGGCTTAGAAACTTAGACCTTGATTGAGGATCTGGAAGGCCAATTGTGGTCGGATTTTGGAACTTTTTATATGTATGAACTCGTGGAGAGATAAGGAATCTAATGAAGTGAATTTTATCAAATTCCGAGATATGAGCTCGGGGGTCGGGTTTTGGTAATTTCGGGAATTGTGATGTTTTTCGATTATTTTCGGGTGGGCTTCGTGCCTTTAGCATAAATTAATGGTTACGTTCTGATTTTGGTAGATTCGGAGCATCCGGAGATCAATTCGAAGGGCAAAGGCATTGCGAGCTAAACTTCGGGCCGAATTGAGGTGAGTAATGATTTTAAATGTTGTTCTGAGGGTATGAAACCTCGGATTGCACAGCGTTGTGCTATGTTGAGGTGACACATGCTAGATGACGAGCGTGGGGTCGTGCACCGTTGGGGATTGTGACTTAGTCCATCCCGAATGACTATTTCTCGGTATATTTGGTAACTAATTGTTTCATATTATTATACTTTGGACTAAATGCCATAGTTGGGCTTCGTGCCAACTGTTTGAACCCTTAGGGGATTGTTAATGATATTTTTCCTCACTGTTTGATTTCATACTTGTGCTCAGTCATGCCATATCTTTCAATGTTTGCAAAACTCAGCTATGTTATTCTGTTTTAGAAACCTTAAATGATATTTTAAAGATATTTTGAGCTGAGCTTCATATTTTACTGTTGCCCGGGGGGCTTATGAGATTCTGACTGAGTAAGACCGAGGGCCTGTATTGCGAGGATACTTTTGGGTCGGGCTGCACGCTGCAGCAGTGATATACTGATTATGAAAATGAGGCCGAGGGCCTGAGATTTGGACGCCACGAGGTGGCTTGATATTGATATGAGGCCGAGAGCCTGTTTATAATGCCACGAGATGGCTTGATATTGCGCTTGGGCCGTATGGGTCCCCTCCAGGAGTCTGCACACCCCCAGTGAGCGCGGGTACCCATTGTGATATGAGATATAGCCCGAGGGGCTGGTATTGTCATGTGATATTGCCCGAGGGCTGATTCTGATGTTATTGTGCCCGAGGGGAAGTTCTTATGTGTTTACCCTTCCTAGTTGTTTTTCCTATATATTGTTTGACTGCTGAAAAAGGTGTTTTATGAGGTTTCATTGTTAAATTGTGTTTACTAATTTTTGTTATGCCTCTGATAGCTAAATTGTAACGACTCGGTCGTTCGCACTGAGAGTTATAGCCCCATTTCCCCATTTATGCTTCTTTGTATGTTGTTTAGCTGTGTTGAGTTGATATCAAGTTAGTAGGTTTAGGTTCGGAATAGTTTTGGAGTGAAATGAACACTTAGTCTCTTAGTTAGAAAGCTAAGTTAGAAAAGTCAACCGGAAGTTGACTTATGAGTAAACGAATTCGGATTTGGATTTTTATGATTTGACTAGCTTCATTGGGTGATTTTAGACTTAGGAGTGTGTCCGGATTATAATTTGGAGGTCCGTGGTAGAATTAGGCTTGAATTGGCGAAAGTTGGAAGTTTAGAAGTTCTTAGGCTTGAGTTCGAGGTTGATTTGGTGTTTTGGTGTTGTTTTGGGTGTTCTGGAGGTTCGACTAAGTTAGGGTAGTGATATATGACTTGTTGGATTATTGGTTGAGGTGCCGAGGGCATCGGGTGAGTTTCGGATAGGTTTGGGTTGTGTTGCACTCGTTTTTCTTATGTTTCGACGCTGTTTCTTCAAGCATAAATGATATCATATTAAACAAATGAGCTCCAATTTCTTTTTTGATTGAAGCAATAGAGCCATATCGTAATTATGGACCCGTAGCAAAAAGAATCGTCGAATTTGGATATCGTATGAGGATTTTATGGTCATTTTACTAAGAATTAAGTTGCCAGATTTTTCAGATTAATTACGAAATTGCCACTGACGGCGTATTTAAAAAACTGCATTATTTGCAAATATTAAAACCTACATATCTCATTCATTATAAGGTCAAATTGAGTGATTCAAAAGCCTAACTTGACTAGAATTTCACAAGGAATCCTTTGGAGTCATAAAATACGAGTTTCGGTATTGTTTGATATGAGAAACGAGGCAGAATAGCTGGCAGAAAAATATATAAAACTAGGGTTTGTTCATTCGGTCATATTTTGAGTTGGGGAGCTCGGATTTGGGCGATTTTGGAGGCGATTTTCATAATATGGATTGGGGTAAGTGTTCTCTATTCGGTTTTAATTATATTTCATGAATCCATCTTCGTTTTTGGGATTTGATTGATGATTTCAAAGTGAAATTGAGGGAGTTAGGGTTTGAGTCTTGGAGAGTTTTAGGTAGGGATTTGAGGGACCAAACGAAGTCCGATTTTGACGAATTTTATATGATTAGACTCGGGAAAGGACGAGGATTATTATTCTGCTATTTTTGACTGATTTTGAGACGTGGGCCTGGGGGCCGGGTTTTGGCCGATTTCGGATTTTTGCATGTTTATGTAGTTTTTATTGTGGAATTTGATTCTTTAGACTAAGTTGATAGTAGTATTCTGATTATGGATAGATTGGAGCTTTTGGAGACCGAGTCCAGAGACGAGGGCATCCCGGAGTAGAATTTTACGCTGTTGAGGCAAGTAATAGTTTTAACTCTGGCTTTGAGGGTATAAACCCGGAGAAATTGATATCATGTGATTGTTTGGAGGTGATACCCATGCTAGGTGACGGGCGTGTGGGTGTGCACCGCAAGGGATTGAGACTTGGTCCGTCCCGTGAGGCTGTGAGGCCTAATGGCTATTATCTGTGGTTATGTGTTTACTTGTTGTTGAACTTGTTTGCCTTCATGTTAGAGATCACGTTTAGGCTTTATTCATGCTCACATTATTTGTACTGATTCATAGAAATTATTGTACATGTTTACCTCAGTCTCTATTATTTGATAATATGTTGTGATACTTGATGTGGGTTGTGTTCCCTTATTTGTTGGTGATGGTGAGGCTAGTGAGGTACATGATTGAGTAAGGCCTAGGGCTTGGTTGTGAGGATATTAATACCATAGCGCGTGAGTTGTCTGCGTAGCACATGAGTTTACCATGCGGGTCCAGGTATTGATACCATAGCGCGTGAGTTGTCCGCGTAGCACGTGAGTTGACCGTGCGGATCCAGGTATTGATATGATGGCACGTGAGTTGTCTCTGCTTAGCGCTTGGGCTTTGGGAACCCCTCCGGAGTATGTACACACCCCCAGTGAGCGCAGAGTGTTGAGCGTGAGTGTTGAGTGTGGAGTCTGAGTGATGGAGTGACATTGCTGTGAGGTTGCATTTACTTTTGTTGTTGCTGCATTTACCTGTTAACTTCTTTGTGGTATTTGTTTGTTTTATGGAATCTACCTATTTATTCATGTTTATTGTAAATTATGAAAATAAATAAATGGACTGTTTTGCTTAGCTCGTCACTACTACTCAGTTCCTTAGTTATTTCCGTTACTACTGAGGTGGTTGTACTCATACTACACGCTGCACTTTATGTGCAGATCCAAGTGAGTTAGAGCGCGACAATCGTTGAGTTCAAGCTGACTTTAATTGGAGACTGCAAGGTAGCTGTTAGCGTCCGCAGGACCTTGTTACTCCTCTTGTCATTTCTTCTTTTGGACTGTTAGACAGTTATATTTCTTAGTTCATAGTTTTAGACGCTCGTGACTTAGTGACACCCCGATGTTTGGGGCTAGCTTCCGTATTTTTTTCTATATTATATTTAGAGTTGATTTAGTTTATGAAAAATTTAAATGTTGAAATGTTTTATTAATTTCTTATAATCGGTTTAGTAGTAATATTTTGGGAAGTAGGCTTGCCTTGTAACACGATAGGCTCCATCATGACCATGGTTAGATTTTGGGTCGTGACATAAATGTTGTGTTTAACGTGATTTTATATCGTTCAGTATTCATTTATTTTTATTACTCACTGAGTTGGAAGTACTCACTTTACTCCATGCACCCCTGTGTGCAGATTCGGGCGCTATAGGTCTTGCTACTGAGGGTTGATAGTTCCAGCAGATCTTCGGAGATTTACTAGGTAGCTGCTTGGCGATTCGCAACCCAGTGCAATATCCCTCTATCTTACTTCCTTTCTGATTCAGTTATGTAGTAGTAGAGTAGACTTTCAGACTTGTGGTATTATTTTAGATGCTCATGAGTGGTGACACCTCGATGTCGGGCTGTGTTGGTTTTTAGTTCCGCAACTTATACTGCTATTTTGGGATTTTATTTCTGTTAAAGACCTGGTATTTATTATTCTAACTGCTTAAAGTGAATTGGTAGTGTGTCGGCTGGCCTTGTCTTTGCGAGAGGCACCATCACGACTGGGTTTGGGTTTAGGGTCGCGACAGGTACCTACATTATGTGGCAAATAGCAATTAATTGGCTGCAGGAAAAATGCAGAGGAAGACATATACATACAAACTACAACTTCTCAACAATATATCTACAATAAATCTACAAGTACTACAAAAAAACAGACAAGTTACAATATTTCTACAAGATTTCTACAATAAAACTACAATACCTGCTGCATCCTTTGTACTAGTTGTTACCATTATTCCCTTGTATGCTGACTTTAAGAAGGTCCCATCAACTACTACAACTGGCCTACAATATTCAAAACCACTGATTGACGTACAAATCGCAACAAATACATACAAGAAGCAGTCATCGTCTGTCTTCTTCAATTTAACTACAGAACCTTGATAAGTCTTCTCCAGAATATACAAATAACTAGGCAATTTGTTGTAAAAGTCAGCAGGATGACCTCTCAAAAAATGTAAAACCTTTTCTTTTGCTCTCCAAGCTTGCATGTAGGTTAGATTCACGCCGTGTTCAGACAACATGTCTGTGACGACCCGGCCGATCGTCTTAAGAAATTACGCCCCGATCCCTTATTAATTGTTTCCCCAAGTCTATTTAAGCTAATTTGAATTTGCCGGGATGTTCGGTTTGGAGTTTCGGAGAGTTTTGGGACACTTAGTCCCTAAATGAGAGCTTAAGTGTTGGAAAGTTGTCCGTAGTCGGAACAGTGTGAAGACGGCCTCGGAATGGAAATCTGATGGTTCCGTTAGCTCCATTAGGTGATTTCGGGGATGGGAGCGTGTACGGAATGTGTTTTGGAGGTCCGGTGTAGAATTAGGCTTGAATTGGCGAAGTTAGTATTTTGGCGAATTCCGGTTGATAGGTGAGATTTTGATCCGAGGGTCGGAATGGAATTCCGAGAGTTGCTGTAGCTTCTTTAAGTGATTTGGGAGGTGTGTGTAAAATTTCAGGTCATTCGGAGGTGATTTGGTTGGGTTTTTGATCGAATGCATGTTTCGGAAGTTTTGGAAGAACTTAGGCTTGAATTCGATGTAATTTGATGGTTTTGGTGTTGTTTGAGGTGTTTTAATGATTGGAAAGAGTTTGAATGATGTTATAAGAGGTGTTGGTGCTTTTGGTTGAGTTCCCGGGGGCCTCGGGGTGATTTCGGATGGCTAACGGGAAGTTTTGGACTTGTGAAATTGGAAATTTGCTGCTACTTCTGGTATTTTCGCTTCTGCGGATTTGGGACCGCAGAAACGGTCTCGCAGATGCGGAAGGGGAGATCACAGGTGCGAAGTTTGGCTTGGGGAGCTGTTTCCGCAGAAGCGGACGAGGAGCCGCATCTGCGGTATCGCAGATGCGGCACTGGTATCGCAGAAGCAGAGTTTTTCCATAGAGAATTTTCCGCAGGAGCGGAGCTTAGTCCGCAGAAGCGGAAGCCGCAGATGCGGGAATGGACCGCGGATGCGGTTCTGGACCTTAAGTGAATTTCCGCAGAAGCGGAAGGTGGATCGCAAAAGCGGAAGTCGTAGAAACGAGAATTGACCGCAGATGCGGTTTCGTCTGGTCAGAAATATTAATGTTCATCTTCGCGAATTTTTGAAGGGTTTCTCATTCTAACTTCGGACTTGGAGTATTGTGGGCGATTTTGAAGAGGGTTTTCAAAGGGCTTCGATAAGGTAAGGATTCTTGGACTTAAAACACGATTTTATGGTGCAAATACATGGATTAGGGCTGAAAACTTAAGAAATTAATGGACAAAAATGGTGTTTTAGGGCTTGAACTTAAGAGAGCAAAAATTGAGGATTTGAGAGGTCATTTAGACTCCGATTTCAGTGTTCTTGTTATGTATAGACTCGTGAGAGTACGACGGTTATGAAAATGTTAATTTTATCCGATTCCGAGACGTTGGCCTGAGGGTCGTTTTGGTCGTTTTACCTAATTTCGCGCCTTAGCTTTAAATTAAATAGTATAATCAGTTGCTTGAGATGTTATTTACGATATGTAATTGAATTGAATAGATTTGGGCCATTTGGAGTCGGATGCTCATGGCAAAGGCGTGGTTTCTAGTTGATTTTGTGCCGGTTTGAGGTAAGTGGCTTGTCTAACCTTGTGGGGGGGACCTTCCCCTTAGGATATGATATTTGATAATTGAATGCCTTGTGCGTGAGGTGACGAGCGCGTACTTGAGCTAATTGTTGAAAATTCCGATTTACTTAAATATTTAGACTGAGTTTCTTTCTTGCCTGCTTTATTCCATTTGCAAATTATAGCTTGTGTTAGTTTAGAAAAGCATGCTTAGTTAATCTAAATGGCCTATTTGCTTAAGTTGCTTTGTTTTGTACTACGTGAAGCATGTTAGGCTAGAACTACCTGTTGCCTTGTACTTTTGCATTCCAATTCTGAATATCTTCTCGTTGTGGCTGCGTATTTACATTGGGACTACGGATGTGGGATTCCAGTAGCTCCCCCCCCCCCCTCCCTTATTTGTTTACTTTGGGACTGCGGGTTCGATTCCCGATAGATCCCCCTGCATATTTACTTTGGGACTGCGGGTTCGATTTCCGATAGATCCCCCTGCATATTTACTTTGGGACTGCGGGTTAGATTCCCAATAGATCTCCCTGCACATTGATAGTTGGACTACGGGACGGTATCCCAGGAGATCCTTCGGATACACTCATATGATGGACTACGGGACGGTATCCCGGGAGCTCCTTGGACAGTTGATGAAATGGACTACAGGACGGTATCCTATGAGATCATCGTTGATGGTATTGATATTGAGCTGTTTTACTCCGTGTTACCTTATTCTCTGTGTTTAATTGTTGCCTTGTAAACCCTGTCTTACTTCATCGTTGTACTTATTATTTCTGCTTATTTCATACTGTTGCAAGACTTATCTTTATTATTATTCTCAGTAGGGCCCTGACTTTCCTCGTCACTACCCAACCGAGGTTAGGCTTGGCACTTACTGAGTACTGCTGTGGTGTACTCATGCCTCTTCTGCGCATGTTTTTCATGTGCAGATCTAGGTACTTCCTCTCAGGCGCACTATCCTTGAGGCAGGGAGAGCTACGGAGACTTCGAGGTACATCTGCAGCGTCCGCAGACCGAAGAGTCTCCTTCTTTACTCTATCTGTAGTATTTAGCTTTCTTTCGTACTGTTGCTTTAGACATTCTGGAGTTAGAGCCGTATATTACTTTCCGTTAGCTTGTGTTCCCGTGAGTTTTCGGGTTTTGGGGTGATATTGTAGACTTCCGCATTATTGAGTAATATATGCCGAGCGGCATCTTTTATATAGTTTTCTTTTAATTGTTCGGTTTTAAATTAGTTATTCCGCAAGTTATGTTATTTTCCGCATTGTTAGGCTTACCTAGTTATAGGGACTAGGTGCTATCACGACATGTTCACGGAGGCCGAACTGGGGTCGTGACTAGTTGGTATCAGAGCTCTAGGTTCATAGGAGTCACGGAGCACAGGCCGGTTTATTAGAGTCTCGCTGATCGGTATGGAGACGTCTGTACTTATCTACGAGAGGCTATGTAACTGTTAGGAAAATTCCCACTTCATTTGATTTCCTTGTCGTGCGATATTTTGACATCACAAATTCTAAACTTATGTCTTCTATTCTCTCACAGATGGTGAGGACACGCGCTACTCGGGATGATCAGGCACCCGCGCCCCCTACTGCAGCCGTCAGAGGCCGGGGCAGGGGTAGAGGTCGAGGACGCGCACGTGGTGCAGCCAAAGCACCTGCGCGAGATGCCACCGAGGTACCACCAGCAGATCCAGCCGGAGCCCAGGCACCTGGCACGCCTACTACTGCCACTACTACTCCTGCTCTTCAGGATACTTTGGCTCAGTTCATGAGTATGTATACCACATTGGCTCAGGCAGGGTTGCTTCCCCTTGCTGCAGCCACATCCCAGGCTGGGGGAGGAGCACAGGCTCCCGCCGTCCGCACTCCTGAGCAGTGAGTGCATGTTGAGCAGGCTCCCGAGATTATTCCCGCACCGCCTGCAGCGCCAGTTCAGCCCGAGGACGGGTCAGCTGCTTCAGAGGACGAGCAGCGGAGACTTGAGAGGTTCAAGAAGTATGATCCCCCAGTATTCAGTGGATTAGCATCAGACGATGCCTTGGGATTTCTAGAGGAGTGTCACCGTATTCTTCGCACTATGGGCATAGTAGAGTCCAGCGGGGTTTCCTTCACCGCCTTCCAGCTTCGGTGAGCCGCCTATGATTGGTGGTGCACTTATGATATAGACAGTCCAGCCGAGGCTGCCTCACTGACCTGGACCCAGTTCTCAGATATGTTCATGAGAGAGTTTGTCCCCCAAAGTCTCAGGGACGCATGGCCCGCAGAGTTTGAGCATTTGCGCCAGGGTGCTATGACCGTTTTGGAGTATGCTATCCGCTATACCAGGTTGGCTAGGCATGCACTGGCCTTGGTTTCTACAGTTCGTGAGAGAGTTCGCAGGTTCATTGAGGGCCTTATCCCACCCATCAGATCTAGCATGGCTCGAGAGTTGGAGATGGACATTCCTTATCAGCAAGTAGTGAGCATTTCTAGGAGGATTGAGGGTATGCTCGCCAGGGAGCGAGTGGAGAGGGAGGCCAAGAGGTCTCGAGAGTCGGCCACTACTCTGGTGCCCGTACCCCAGCAGCAGGTCGTCATGGTAGGGGTTATGTAGGTCGCCCCGTGCATTCAGCTCTTCCAGCAGCCAGCAGTGCTCCAGCTCAGCCTATACCTCAGGAGCCTTACTATGCACCTCCAGTTTCTAGCGCGCCTCCTGCGCGGGGTGCTTCCAGATGTCAGCCCAACAGACCCGGCCCTAGTCAGTCACAGCCACCGCGTCCTCCCAGAGCTTGTTTCGAGTGTGGTGATACACGCCATATGGTTAGGGACTGCCCCAGACTTGGTAGGGGTGCATCTTCACAGACTGCTCAGCCACAGCGCACTTCTCAGAGTTCTCAGGCCATGGTCACAGCTCCAGCTGCTACCCCATCTGCCCAGCCGACTAGGGGCGGAGGTCGGGGAGATAACGGTCGCCCTCGAGAGAGGGGCCGGGCCAGATACTATGCTATTCCTGCTCGTACCGAGGTTGTTGCCTCCGACTCCATCTTTACAGGTATTATACTGGTTTGTCACAGAGAGGCATCAGTTCTATTCGATCCGGGCTCTACTTATTCTTATGTGTCTTCTTACTTTGCTCCGCATTTGGGTGTGCCTCAGGATTCTTTGAGTGCCCCCGTTTATGTTTCTACTCCTGTGGGGGATTCTCTTGTTGTGGACCTCGTTTATCGGTCATGTCTGGTTACTATTCATGGTTTTGAGACCAAAGCGCATTTATTGTTACTCGGTATGGTTGACTTTGATATTATCTTGGGCATGAACTGGTTGTCGCCCCATTTTTCTATTCTTGATTGTCACGCCAAGACCGTGATGCTGGCTATGCCAGGTATTCCGCGTGTTGAGTGGAGTGGTACTTTAGATCACACTCCCAGTAGATTTATCTCTTTTCTTAAAGCTTAGCGTNATCTTTCTAAAAACTACTTTTGAGTGTCAAATTACCAAAAAGGATAGTACCAAGGTCTTATAATTCTTTTAAAGAGAAAAATAAACTCACATATTTACCGTAAGAGACTTTTATTATTTTTATTTAATTAATTAAAATATAAAACATAAAGTAAACAAACATTTTAAATATTCAAATCAATTTTACACATATAGTTATACCAAAGCATATATTATTATCTAGTATAATTGCTTATTGTTACATGATGATTTGAGTTATCAAAATACATCATTCAATATGAATTAGAAATCTATTTCACAAATTACTATATATTGATAATCTACCATAAAAATAATAAGTAAATTCACTCACACATGATAATATTTCTCAACAATTTCATCTCTACGTCTATCACACAACGCCTCCATATAGTAAAAGACTTGTGTTGCATTTCTAAAGGAATATTAGAAGGCCCATCTCCTTCCTCAATCTCTGCAGTAATGTCTTCATTAGCATAATAATTGAATTCCTTATCGGTAGAAGAATGTCGTCGGATGAAATTATGTATAGCCATGGTAATTGTAACTAGATGATTTTGAGTGTCAAACTTGAAAGATGGCATTGAACGTAAAATAGAAATAAATTTAGATATATAAAAATAAATTTTTTTTTGTAAATAATAGGTAAGTATGTTTAAATTCAAATTCAAAAAGAGTAACTAATTATTAACAACATAATGTATAGTTTAATTTTTTTAAAATTTAAATTCAAAAAGAAACTAATTAGTATTACATAACCTTACTAACTTTGTCCTAAATTGCCAAGTGGCCTATTTTCAGGCTGCCACTTGGCTTAATGTGTAATGCTTCTTCATCTTTTAATAATATATAGATAAATTATGCGATGGAATTGTAAATTATTACCTATTTGTAGGTAATTTTCACAAATTAGATTTGATAATAGTTTTAAAGATTCGGAAACTAATAGCATATATAACAGAAGAAATTACAAATAATTATTTCTAGGAAGAGATTTGATAATCCAAAGAAGGATGCAGATAATTTGCTTTGGTGTGAAAAAAGAAGAAGATAATTTGGAAAGTTACAAGACATTACACAAAGAACAAATCAAAAAGAAGAAAAGTCAATAAAGAATTTGGAAAGTTACAATATGATTCATGTATATGATATCTTTAATTTTAAATGAATGGTAAAAATTAGAAACAAAAATGTAAAGAAAAAACTTAAATTAGTAAGGGATAATTTGAAAAATATAAATTTATGGTGAGGATAGCTTTGTCTTGAATATATTAATTTTCCACTTCTGCTTCTGCTTCTTGGAAGAAGCTAGAATTTTCTGCTTCTTCCCAAAAGCAGAAAAACTGCTTCTGCTGTTGGCCAAAAGTACTTCTCTGTATTGGCCAAACAGCTTAAATTTTTTTAAAAGTACTTTTTTAGAGGAAAAAGGTACTTTTGGCCTCCAAGAAGCTTGGCCAAACATGCTCTAAAATCAGCTTATTTTGAGAAGTGCTTTTCTCAAAAGTACTTTTAAAAAAAGTGTTTTTGGTGAGAAGTAATTTGTGTTTGGCTAATTAATCAGAAAAATACTTTTGAACAGTAATTAGTGTTTGGCCAAGCTTTTGAAAACTGCTTCTAAGTGTATTTTTCTCAAAAGTGCTTCTCAGAAAAGTGCTTTTGGAGAGAAGCTACTTTTTTCTGCTTCTCCAAAACTGCTTCTGCTTCTCCAAAACAGCTTCTGTTTCTCCTCAAAAGCACTTTTTTGCCTTCCAAAAGCTTGGCCAAACACTTTGCATTAACACTTGATATGTGTTCTCTGATAGAATTTATTTAAAAGCTTTTCCTATATTCATTAGTTTTCATATGAAAGAACCTTTGAGGAGATCAAAAGCTACCTACTTCTGTATCAAGTTGATAGAATATAGTAAAAACTATAGTCCTCTATTACATTCATTAGTTTTCATTTGAAACGATCCTGAGTCTTAGGTAAAGGTTTGGATGTTCACTACTCTAGCTAGAAGAGCACAAACGGTGACCAAAATAACATTGCTTGTGTTGTACTATAATTGAAACGCTCATTTTGGTTTAGAGAAGGATTTTAATTTCTTAAGTAAAGAATGAAAAGAATTTACACGTGAATTTCATTGCATTCAATAGAGAAGGATTGTTTTGCACTTTGCTACTTCATTTGTGTCTTCTTTCAGGAAGGGGATTGATATTCATCAATAGGTGCATAATGTATGGAAAACTAGAAACTAAAACAAATTCTCATACAACTAAACCTCAATGAATAAATATAATTTAAAAAAAAAAAACTAAACATCAATAAATACCAAATTGCAATCTTCATGTCGGAAGCTACAGCAGATATCCAACTTTCCCAAAAGTGCAGTTTGCATTTTATTCAGTCCATTCCAACTACTCCTTTGTGGGTACGAAAGAGTTCCAAACTTCTCTTCTGTGAAGTTGAAGTAGGCAACAGGCCTGTGAAACTCAATCCAATAAACTACCCCATTAAGAAAGATACATTCATGAGAATAACATGAATATATAATACTCATCTTGTTGGATTCTTCTCCAGGAGGTGGTTCCTAGAGTTAGAATCTTGATCCTTGGTTTTTTCTCATTCTTGTAGAAAAAAAAATGAAGCAATTTGTATCTTTCCGTTGCCGGATCAAATCCCAGAAACAACGTAGGACCCCATCGTCCTTTCGGAAGCCTCAGAGAAGATGGTAAAGCTTTTATCTCCCCTGTGGTGACATTATACAAGTAACTTTGAGTATCTTTATGGTTATAGAAACAAACAAGGCCATTGCAATGATTTGAGCAAATAATAATTTCATTAAAGTCAGAAATAATGACGAGTACGTGCGAGCTGTAAAAAGAATCCTTCAAGTTGTGTTGGGAAATTGGAAGCCATGCTAATATCTCGAATATCATGTCACTTGCAAATTCATGCTTCTCCTCCATCCGCCGCTTTTTGGTGGTAGTAATTGTGAACTCACTGAGACTTCCTTCCATGTTTAATTGGTGTGTCTCTTTGGTCTCTACATTCATAACAAAGTTAACCCTAGTAGTATTTGGTTATAAATAATTCCATCTTGATTTGCTTTAGAGTCTGTTTGGAAAGTCACCCTGTAATTGGAATTGGTGTAATTACTAGGGTAGTAATTACTCGGTTGTGTAATTATGACGACATGTTTGTTTGTTATAGTGTAATTACAATGTAATTCAAGTTTACTGTTTGGTTGCACAAGTGTAATTACACAGTTAGATTAAATTTTAAATTAAGTAATTATCAAAATGTAAAAGTTAATATAATAAATATATGCCTATAAATTTTTATAAGTATAAATGATATTATATTTGGTATTTAAGATGTATATTTTTCGTGAATATACATTAATAAATAATCATATATTTATAACTAATATTGTAAAAATAATTTATCTATATATTTTAAATTAATAATATTTAGTTTAGATACGTACAAAAATTAAAAATATACGTTTTTGTAAGAACATCATGGAATTCATATTTGATAAAATAAATTAATATTTATAAATATAATGTCATAGCATTATTCAAATGTTTGACAAAACTGATCTATCAATTCTAACTAAAAATGAACAACATGCGACGTGAGCCAATACTACTAAAGCAAGTAAATAGAACCATGAATATAACACAATTTCAAAATAAAAAAAATTATTTAGCATATGTCAAATTCCAACATAATAATAGTAAGTTCCACTATAATTTTAGATTAGGAAACATAATAAGTTTATAACCATATTCAACAATGAAATTTCACTTTAATTACATCACTCATTATATGACAAGTTTGTAAATGACTCATTATTTATAATATTAGGAGGTGTAGTTTTAAAAAATAGAATAATAAAATAAATAAAAATAAAATATAAGCAATTACATGAAGTACCAAGAAATAAAAGATAAATAATGTACAAAGAAAAATATATTTTAAAATTTTAAAAGAAATTAAAAAGTAAAAATAAAATTTAAAAAATTAAAATAATAGAAATAAAAAGTTATAAAGAAAATAAATTAAAATAAAAATAAAAATAAAAAGGAAAGAAAATAAAAAATAACCTTGTAATTACACAGTGTAATTACCACCAATTCTCATCTCCCCCTTGAGAATTGGAGAGTGTAATTACACCCCTCCAATTACACCCAATTTCATGCTGACCAAGTAATTACTTGGCCAAACAAACATGTCAAACTGTGTAATTATACCCAATTACACCCAAATCCAATTCCTAGGTGGCTTTCCAAACATGTTCTTAGAGTTCCTGCGGGAAGATGCGATCGAACTTTTTACTTTTGGGTTGTTCCTTTAGGTCATGCAATGTAATGAATAGGAATATGAACTTAATGTTATATGTTTATTTTTAAGTTGCATATGACTTTCCCAACCGAAAATCTTCACTCCTTAATTATATACATGTCTATTATAAACTAGGATTAGATAATAATAGTAAACATATATAACATTATTTTATTAAAATATCAGGTTTGGGTAAAACTTTCCATATTGATCATGGGTAATATTTTAGGACAAAGATCACTTTTAGCCCGCGATCGAAAAGCCGTAAAAGTGGACAAAATTTATAAATATATACAAAAAGAATATGCCCTTTTCAACTGATAATCTATTAAAAGAAATTCTTTGTATAAGTACCTCGTATTTTTTTAGTAAAAATATAGATAAAGAATTAGATTTAAGCACACTTGACATTTGACATTCACACTCCTTATGATTGAAAAAGTAGAAGCTTAATTTGTTGAATAAATTCAGGTTGGAACATCTTATAGTGATTGTAAAATATGATATGAATATTAAATCTGGGTAAAACTAAATTCAAAAGTTACTTTTGAGAAACATATGAAGATGGAACTGTATGCTCCTTGTCACTTGGCCCAACAGTCCATCAAAAAATGGCCCACGTTTGAAGCTTTTACCTAATTGGCCCAGATTGTACATAATCTAAAAGTTATTTTTCACCAGTTAGCCCACCCTATTTTTTTTCTTTTCTTCGTTCTTTTTCTTCCTCTTTCACAACTTTGCACCCCAAAATTTCTCTACCATTATATATATTCTTCAATTCTCCTTCTAGATTCAAAGTTTACAATTACTATTAAGATGAGAAGAAAAAATAACACTTAAAAGAATTATTATTTTTGGAGCCACCATTAAAGGTCATTCGAAGCTTCAATTTCAGAAAATGAGTTTTTCAATTTTGTTAGTTGTTTGGATTGGGTGTTGACCCAATTGATTGGGATCATCAAGGGGAGTTCAAAACTCAAATTTGAAGTGATTTGGAGCAGATTTGAGCTAGATTTGAATTGAATTTTAGAAGATGCCCAAAGAAGAAGAAGAACCCGTGAAGCTCCATTAGTAGGATTCATTTGTATAATAGTGTATAAGTAATATATAATGGTGTATAAACACCTCTTATATATTATTTTATACAAGGTTGATACATTATTTACAGGTATTTGGTGGATTTCTCACATTTCTTCTTCTTCTTGTTCTTCTTCTTCAACTACTACACCTATATACATGGTGTATCACTAACATTTTCATTACTGTGCTTATACATCTTTATACATTTTTATACAACTATATATATAATATACCTCTTTGTATAAAAGTGTATAATATTGTATAAAAATGTATAAGCATCTCTGACAAACTTTTTGTACGATTGTCACTTGCAATTCTTGATTAAAACTATTCCAAATCTCCATTAAATGACTCCAAACTTCGTATACGGTCTACTTAGACTAATTATAATAAGTTCAAACAATACCCACTCCAAATTTCTTACAAAATCATATTCAAAATCTAACGAGATTAGCATTAAGGAAGATGAGATTTTAGATTTCTCGCGTCTGTTTTTTATTTTCGTAGTTGTGATAGGTGTGTAGAAATTTGAGGAAAAAAGAGAATGGAAGTTTTTCACGCTTGAAGATATAGAGCATAAAAAAACTGGAAAAAAATTCAGATTTAAGCTTATTGATATTTGGCTATACATTTGCAAACTTGTAAGTGGGCTAAAATAATGTAAGGTCAACTTATGGAGCGCATTATTATGTAATTTTGTCTTATTAATTAAGCATGAAATATCCCATATGAAGATGGAACTGTTAGCATTGTATACACTTTTCAGTTCTCCAAGTGGGTTAGTTTTTGGATTAATGTTAATGGAGCTTTTTTGTGAAGAGGAAGAGTTAAAAATGGAGATTGCAGTAAAATGGAGCCAAATTTAATATCCTTGAAAGATTTTGACGCTGGATTGAAAGGGTGAAGAAGAGAATTAAACAAGGAAATGATAAAAAAACCCAATTAACTCATATGTTGTTGATGTGACGATGTAGGAGTATTTTGAAGAACTCAAAAGTATATATAATGCTAACCTACTATACCTATATAATAGGTTAGCAAAATGGAGCCTTAACATAACTCATAAAATTGCTACAATGTGTTCAGGAGATCACGGGTTCGAGCCGTGAAAACAGCTAGGCGACTATACACTATTTTGAAATCGCGTAGGCACAGCTAAGCATTAAAGAAGCAGTGGCAGGACTACCTATTGAGAAGGTGATTCAATTGAATCTCCTTTTATTGAACTATACTGCCTCAATAGGATTCAAATAGCTTCTTCTTTTCTTTTCTTTTTTTTTTTTTTTTTTTGCGAATTCCAAACACCATTGACCATGTCACTCTATTTAAGCTCTATATCTCAAAACCAATATTACACAAAATACAAATAGAAATAAAAAGTACCAGAAGTTCATTAAATATCTACTAACAAATAAATCTCTAATTGGACCAAAAAAACTCGTTAAAAAACAGAATATAGAAATTCTATCTTTCTAGACACAAGTGTAGACTGAATTACCTTTTACCCAGATACTAAGTCAACAAAGTTTTTAATGTCTTCCAGTGAGTGTATCAAAAACTGACAATTATACATGTCACCAAGTCTAATGATGCTCCTAATGCATTAATCCATGGTTGCCTCTTTCACTTATATATTTTCTAGTTCTGTAGTTTTAGCAGAGTGAAAGAATTAGGAGCCGTGAGATCTAGCTTATAACTCTTTCCTGATTCTTGCACTCTGCTAGGAGAACACCAAAAAAAAAAAATTTAGGGAGAAGCACCTCTTTGGTGTTACTCAACTTGAAGGCAGCCCGGCGCACTAAGCTCCCGCATACGAGGTTCGGGGAAGGAACGAACCAGAAAGGTCTATTGTACGCAGCCTTACAATGCATTTCTACAGGAGACTATTTCCATGGCTTGAACCTGTGACATCCTAATCACATGACAACAACTTTATCAGTTACACCAAGGCTTACCTTCTGGTGTTCCTCAGCTTAGACAAAGAAAAATGACAGTCAAGCCAAATTACAAGTTAACCAGAAAACGAAACGAAACTCAATTACAGATGTCACACTTGTTAAAAATCAGCCCTGAGGAAAGAACTACACTTTACTCATTACAATCAATTAGATCAAAGCCATCCGCCAGAGTTGCCACCCATACATGATTCAATCAGATTTCAAAAGAGCTAAATGTATTGGTGGTGAAAAAGAGCTACACGTGAAATATTAAACTGTTGACATGGCATAACACGTAAGAGCAATAATATAGCAACACATGGCAGTCTTATTTGATAGAATAAGAAAAGGCACTGGAGGAAAATACCCACGAGATAGTACCGAGCCTAACAGCTGGCAAAGACTGGATCAAGACAGTAAAAAGGGAAGATTCATGAACCTTCAATTAATGAGGAGAGGAATCAGAATCGTTACAGAATCTCTTGGACAGTTACAATTACCAATTGTAACAGATCATTAATACCATTAAAACTCGTAATAATTTAGCCATAAATGGAAATAAACATTATATGTGTAAACCTCTATATAAGAGGAGAGAATTTCACTTTTAAGGACATCTGGAACAATATTGAAATATATACTTTACTTTTTGCTTTCTCGAAATTCTTTGCTTCAATCTAGCAATCAATTATTTCCTTAGTTATTCTTGTTATTTTCCTTTGATATCTTTGAGAAAGTAAAGCAAAACTTGGTTATCAGTAACCCGCTTTCTTCTAAAATTAGATTTTGACTGAAAGTCATTTTTTGGTTAAACAAATTGGTTTCATTACCGGGAATCTGATAATATTTTCACTTTCCAAATTTATTTTTCTACCAAACAACCATGTCGACTCTCAACGACAACAACCAACTAAACCAACAAGAGGGTGGAGCTTCGATCCCTTCACCTCACAGTTCTCCTCGACAGTCCTGGGAGGGGACGCTTCAAAGATCAATATCACACACGAATGATCAACAAGGAGATGAGAAAAATGCCGAGAACGCATTAAAACAACTAATTAGGGAACACGTCAACAATGCTCTTCAAGCTTTTGTCAGTGGATTGCCAACTGCGCCGCCAACTCCACCTCCAAATAACACTGCAACTATAGAAAACCCACACTCAGGACTTGTTAATGCGGAAAACAGAGGAACTCTTAGTGAATCTCGCGATGGAAGATCAGGTACACCAAATAATTCTGATTTACAAAGTTTAGTAATAACTTTGCAGAAGCAGATCAAAGAGCAGGATGATCGCATAGAACAAATACCTGGTGTGTCGCACGTGATTAAAGGAGTGGATATTGAAAAATATTCACAACAACCATGAAAGCCAAGTGCAGCTCCCTTACCAATTTTAAAGAAGTTTAAAATGTCCGATATTCCGAAGTATGATGGAACAACCGACCCACGAGATCATGTTACTGCGTTTACAACTGGCGTGAAAGGCAATGATTTAATCAAGCAAGAAATTGAGTCGGTGCAGGTCAAAAACTTTGGCGAAACACTCATGAAATGAGCATTAACATGGTATTCACTTTTTCCAGAAAGGGTTAACCAGTCATCATCTAAAAATATACCTCCGAGTCCCGTATGTATTTTCCTTATCAGGAAATGGACCGAATGGAGGGAATAATCAAGTGCTCGAGATTTCATACTTCAAAGTTCTAACACTTGGGGGACTATAGCTGCAAGTCAAAGAAGACTAAAAGTCAGAATTCAAGCCTGGATTAACCCAAAAATCAAAAGTCAAGAGCCAAGAAACAAGTCTGAATCAAAAAACCTTTGTAATAAGCTTTGATAAAGTGTAAACTCGCGGACATAAATTATAAGATCTTGCGAGTACTAAGGTTAGAGACAATGATTAGTCATGGGTAGCAAGATATACCTGATATAACTTAGAATTTTTGAAATATGTTATAAGAAAAACAGTTATGAAAGAGTTATAGATGTTAATTGAATACTTGTAAAGTGCTATGTAATTTGAAAGTTCAAGATATGAAACTTCCTCAAATTATTCATGAAATTTCTTCAAAATATGTATTTTCCTACTTCTCTCATATATTTACAGCAATATGAAGTTGAGACGTTTTCTTCATTAGTGTCCTTTATAAATGGGCCCTCTTTTATAAAATTCGTGTCTATGCAAAAATCATGAAATAGTAAAGCATTTTTAAATGCAAGTCAAAGAGTTTAAACCAAACTCAAAGTAAATAAAAGATCATATATTAAACTTTGATAAAACTAAGTATATACTTAGTTAAAACCAAAATGTTCAAACAAACCCCAAAACGAACCAGGGGTAAAAACTAACCATCCATTCCAAAAAGTAAAAACAAACTTCTTATCAAAAGTTCCAAAAATAGACTAAGTTCTAAAAGAACACTAAGGAGTAGAATCCAATGCAACATTATCAGCAACGGGAGAGGTAGAATCCAATAAGGTATCATCAACAGCAGGAGAAGATTCAACTTGAGCAGAAGAAGCTTGAATGCCAACTTCACCTGGAGTAAGTTCATTACCTTCGGGAACGCCGACCTCAGCCTCATGTGAATGAAAGTCTTGATTTTGCTGAGTTGTCTCGATTACTTCTTTAGCTTTAGCAATCTCAACATTGAGATCAAAACCTTCCTGGTTAGCTTCCATCAAATTCTCGAGGTGGGTATTCAAAAAAAAGCCCAACTTATATCTAGTGTCGATTTATCTTCAAGGGCTTCGTAATCTTTTTGCCATTGGTCAATTTCAGCCTTCAACTCTTCTTTCTCAATCAAAGAGGCGTCATAAGAAATTTTTAGAGCAGCGAGAGAACTCTCCAAGTACTGGATCTTATCAGAAGAGACACGGAAGTCTTCTTGAACCTGAGTAAGTGTTTGAACTAGCTCCCTGGCATAAGTCTCCTTCATTAAGGAGTTCTTTCAAATCCCTTATCTCCTCGGTAGCTTTAGAAAGTTGCTCTGCAAATGAAGATTCTAGGATGTCTTTGTCTCTGCCAACTTGATTTGAAGAGGCTTTTTTAACTTCCAATTCCGCCGCCATCATCCTTACTTGTTGTTCCAAAGCACACTTTTCTTCAGCTAAAAGTTCTTTCTGTAATTGAAGACTCTCATATTGTTCTTTCCAATTATCCGCTTTAGTATGATAATCATTGACTAGCTGCTCAGTGTGAACAATTCTTTTCATAAGCTCCGTGCCTATCAAGTTGATCTACAAAAGAAAAAGCTGTCAAACAAAAGTAAATAACCACGAGGAAAAGGAAAGGGAAAAGATAAAACTTGAACCTTCAAAGATTAATGAACAATATCATTCATCCACATCAAGGAGTTGTGGCTTTCCAACTTAGACTTCTGAACTGGGCCAATTAAAGGTTTTAACCATATGTCGGCTTGACCTGATTTTTTCAACAGATTACCATCTTCAAGGACTTCTATGGTAACCTTTTTCATCACCCTATTGCTACAAGAAGTACCAACTTTAACATAATAAGTAGTAACAACGGGTATGGTTCAAGAAGTAAAAGCATCCACGGGGCAGTAGCATCAGTAACATGAACGGTAGATTGAGAACAGACAGGGACTAATATTGGAAGAGAAGCAAGGGGTAATTCTTCATAAACGGGACCAAAATCACCACTATCAAAACCACGGGAAAACAGCTGATTAGTAGATTCACGAGGAGGAGCATTCATTTCTTTATCAGAGCTCACTAAAGTAGCATCTTCAGGCTCGTTGATAGGAACAGAACTTGGAGGAGGTATGGCTTCATCGTCAGAAATAATGCGCCTCCTAACTCGAGGTCTACGAACTAAAGAACCTTCTTCTGAGCCACGGGCTCCATCAGCTTTCCTTTTTGAAGAAGAGCTCAGAATCCTCTCTTGAGCAAGACTCATCGTAAGTCTCGTAGATGAAACAGAAGCAGGACTAACACCACGAATGGAAAATCCTGGAAAAAGAAAAAGAGTCGCGGTGAAAACCTCTTAAATAAGAAAAAGAGAAAAAAAAAAGGAAGACTAAACAGAAAGAAGTTCCGTGTGTTTTAACTTTCCGCCCAAATCTCTGAGAAAGATACTTCCAAGATCTTCTCTCCTAGGAGCAACAGATAATAACTTTCCTATCCAAGCGCGGAAGTCGAGGATCTCTCAAAAACTTCCATAGTTGTTAAAAAAATAGGCACGAGAATACATGAGAATCAATTTTTAGAAAAGAAAAAGGTGGTATACAAATACTTATGTGCAAAATTCCACTTTTCTGGAAAAGGCATGTTTTCTTCACCCACCAAACCACTAGTGGGAGCAGCAATAAAGAGAGCATACCAGCCTCGATCTCTATCATCTTCAGGGCTAACTAATTTTCTCTTACTTTTGGCCACAAGGGAAAAAACTCCATCACGAAATAGTTTGGGAGAGTAAAGATGGAGTAAGTGACGAAAAGTAAAAGTCATTGAAGCCAAGTTTGTTAAATAACTGAGGCATGCAACGGCTCTCAAAACAATAGGACCAATTTGTCCCAAACACATTGAAGTAATGACAGGACTCAATGAATACCGGGTCAATAGGAGGTCTAAAGCCTAAGGTAAAGGATATGTATAAACGAAGGAATAACCAGTTTTGTATGAAGTTATTCTTTGGTTATAACGAGGGATTAAAATTGGGAAGTTAGGTTTCGAGTTACATTCCCTTCGAACCAGAGCAAGAAGACCAGTGGTAATCAGAGTTGGGTACCGATCAACACGATCAAGGGAAGCAGCCATGGAGACTTGACTATTCATGGATTCACTATCAGTCACAAAGGATAGCTCTTGAGGGACAATCTCATCAATAGTGGGTTCACGAAGGGTTCCGGTTAAATCTTTATCTTTAGAAGAAGACCTTGGGGTTGCAGAAGCCCTAGGTCTTGAAGAAGATGGTTTGGTAGCACTACCTTGAAAGGAGGAACCACGGTTAGAAATTGAACCGAGGCTACGTAATCTACCACCTCTTGTACTCCTAACAAGGGCAGTTGAAGGGAGAAGTTCATCAACAATTACTACTTTGCGAGGATAGGGATTTGATGAAGCCATGATTAACTAGAGAAATACAAGAAAAAGATGCAGAACGAAGTAAGACAAGAAGACTAAGCAGGAAAGGCTTTAGAAATCGGAAAAAAGGGGTTAAGTATTTATAAGAAGACATGATTATTGAGGTCATTATGAAGCGTCATAATGGAACCGTCACTTCGTGACTAATGCGGTTGCAGGAAAACCCTAAAGGACGTTGAAGAACTGAAGAATCAATTGTTAAAAGCCACGTGACATGATCATTTAATAAAAGGGTATGATTATATTCGAAAACGGCGGCAGAGAATTCCCGCCATAAAAACCTTCCACTTCCCCGAGTATTCAATAGAGAATATTTAAGAAAGTGGGGGGACTATCTGTATTGGTGGTGAAAAAGAGCTACACGTGGAATATTAGACTGCTGACATGGCATAACACGTAAGAGCAATAATATAACAACGCGTGGCAGTCTCATTTGATAGAATAATAAAAGACATGGGAGGGAAATACCCACGAGATAGTACCGAGCCTAACAGCTGGCAAAGACTGAATCGAGACAGTAAAAAGGGAAGATTCATGAACCTTCAATTAATGAGGAAGGGAATCAGAATCGTTACAGAATCTCGTGGACAGTTACGATTACCAATTGTAACGCATCATTAATACCATAAAGCTCTTAATGATTTAGCCATAAATGGAAGAAACGTTATATGTGTAAACCTCTATATAAGAGGAGAGAATTTCACTTGTAAGGACATCTGGGACAATATTGAGATATATACTTTACTTTTTGTTTTCTCGAAATTCTTTGCTTCAATCTTGCAATCAATTATTTCCTTAGTTATTCTTGTTATTTTCCTTTGATATCTTTGGGAAAATGAAGCTAAACTTAGTTATCAGTAACCTATTTTCTTCTAAAATTAAATTTTGACAAAAAGACATATTTTTGGTTAAACACTAAATACCTTGCAATTACCATAATACTGGAACCGCTTAACCAGATCAAGTTTTCCGTTTAAACTACTATCGAAAGAATAAAGAAGCCAATGACCAGTACAACAACCAAAATAAACTTTTCCATGCCACTACTCTCTTTCTATTTGAATGGTTACATGGCTAATGTTATATTCCCTCTTAATATAATCAATCACCTTATCCCGCACTGTGTCCGCATCAGCATCGGGCTTAATCTTGACATGGCAAGCCAGGAGCACTTTGCCGACTGTAATCGCCCATATGTGCAATTCATGGATTGCGACAACGTCCTCCACCTCAGAGAGCCCCTTCTCGAGCCTTGTCGAAGGATAGTTTGTTATAAGTTAGAAAGCACGTGGGAATTGTTTCATATTGGTGGTGAAAGGTTACTCTTGGTGTCTTTTAACTTCTTGACCTTTTATGTGTCTAATTTAGAACACATACTATTATATGTATATAACTATATGTATATTATTTATTTCTATAATTAAATCTATTTTATTTGAAATTTTAAATTTTAAATTTATTTGAATAAACAGATGCGTGTGTTTGTCATAGAACACATATTTTTTTTAAAATTCGATGGATGTTCTATAAATAGAAGTTCTTCCAACAAAGTCAACATAGAAAAATCTGTAACTATATTCTTGGCTTGTTGTATTCTAGAAAAATCTGCAAGTGTATTCTTGGCATGTTGTATGCTAAAGAAGATTGTTTGTATTTTCCCAATTTGTATACGGGCAATATCTTCTTTAAGGAAAGTCGTTCTCACGCCTCAAGCCTTCTTCAATTTCGTTTTTCAAGTATTATTTTTCTTAACAATTGTTGCATCAATTTCTCTGGGTGTTCTCTCCATTAATACTTCAAGAATACTCCGAAGCATCCTAATGGTTGTCCCGAGCACAATTACAGAGAAAATGAGAGTGCAAATTAGATCAATGATTTCACTAAAGGACCATTCGAATTAAGTTCTTAGGCTATTATAAGAATATAAAATTTCAAGACTTTCAAGTCCTTTTAGGTTTAGGACTCTTTATAACTATATAAGGTATATATATTCCAAAGAAAATTGCATAGTGAATAAATTATGTTCGGAGAGGGATTGAAGGTCTGGTAGAGAAGTAGAAGTATTCATCTTCTAGGTAAAAGGTACTGTATTTGCTCGTCAAATTTTCTAAACCTCTTTTTCTTGAATTGACAGTCTAAGGTAGGAAACTTGTTTGCATGATCTAACTGGACTTTTTTTTTCTTCCCTTCTTTGAGTTTTTTATTGATATTGTAAATTTGAAAGATTTGCCGGTGACTTTGAGACGTTACTACGTGTTGTGTCTGTCTTTTTTATTTTTATCTTGAGTCGGGGGTCTATCAGAAGCAACCTCTCTAACTTCACAAGATAGGAGTAAGGTCTGCGTACACTCTACCTACAAACCCTACTTTGTGGGATTACACTGAGTTTGTTGTTACGTTGTTGTTGCCGGTGACTTTGAGATCAATAAATGATTTAATTTGATTCTTATTTTTTGGTACTTATAGTTATATTGTTCCTCTTATAATTTTAAATTTTGAATCATCTCTTATACTATATCTAAAGTTTATGGTATACATGACATAGGTACTTTACAAAATTCAACCGATCTCTCGCCAAGTAAGTAACATATTACAGATTATTATATTAGTTTATACGATAAACTTAAATATTTTTGTTTGATGTATTTGTTATCAAAAGCTTATCTTTTTTCTATTCCTTAGTTCTCCTAGATTACACTTAATATTTGCTAAAGAAAGATACTTTTCTTACGTGATTTATATTTACTTTAGTTCTATTGTCTATTCAATTTTGATTTGGTAATTTTGTTGAGTACTGTTGTTATTGTTTTTCTAACATGATTTGGTATTGCTTTGGAGAGCGTTTTTTTTCTTAAAATATAAGATCTGACATTTTTATGTCCGTGTTGTACCTTTTTTTTTGTTGGGAATACCGACAAGGTTTGAATTTAATGATTTAGCAAAAAATCTATGTATCTGTCTATATTATATTAAAAGCACGAAAGTTTTAATAAAAGTACAATACGAACATGCCAAAAAGATTTTAAAAAAAAATTTGGAATACCAACAAGGTTTGAATTTAATACCAACAACTTTTATTTTTTGGGATTAAAAAAAAAGATTTATGTATGCGATTCTACGCTTTTAATAACTATTTATGTCTTGCTGGATAAATGGATATTACCTAAACTGCAACATATAAACATGCATGTTTTTTTGTGTGTGTATTTTGTATCAAAAGAACATTAGCAACCTTAGCAGGTAAGAAACAAAGAAATTTAATCAGCATCTTTTTGTTAAGTAATTTGGTATAGAAATTTATCAAATCTTATTCTCATATTGAAAAAGTACAAAGATTCTTTTTAAAGCATTAGAGTAATTAGGTAGTAGTACTATTTGTATAGGGAGCTAAGGAATTATTTTAGAACAAAATAATTTTACAAAAGATAAGTACTCCCTCCGTTCCAATTTATGTGAACCTGTTTGACTGGGCACAAGTTTAAGAAGAAATGAAGACTTTGGAATTTATGGTCCTAAATAAGTCCAAAAGGGGCTCAGAGTATTTGTGTGGTTAGAAAAGCTTCTCATTAAGGGTAAAATTGTAAGTTTAAGCTAAATTGTTACCAAATTTAGAAATGGTTCATTCTTTTTGGAATGGACTAAAAAAGAAATAGGTTCACATCAACTGGAACAGAGGGAGTACCACTTAAAAAAAAAAAAAATCAATAACAGTAAACAGCTGAATATCATTAAGGATCCATTTATTGAGAAAAGGAGAAGCTATGAGAATAATATTGATATGCACTTTGCGCGTGTACCTTAAGCTGAAAAATTGAGTCTTTTGGGATTTTTAGAGATATGAAAACAAAGAGATTAATTCTGTTAAGTGCATAGTAATATTGTTCCAAAGTTGAAAGTGATACTATTCTGATATACATATATATATATATATATATATATATATATAAGAAAAGAGCTCTTTTTTGGTTGCAGAAATGGCAGTCTTCCGCTCACTATCAGTCACTACATTTCGCATTCTGTTGTTAACTTTCTTGCCGTCTCTTCTGTGCTTCACGTCTACTGGTGAGTATCCATTAATTCTCTCTGTTATCATCCCATTTATCGTTATTTTTGGTCTGAGTAGACCGAAAAAGATTCTAGTTGTTTATTAATCTTCCAATGCAAAACATATTTAAAGTAAATGTTATCTTACCGGAGGTGGATCTAGGATTTCTATAATACGGATGCGCCGTGAGAGTTGATCCCTGCTCCTCTAGGTAAATAACTCAGTATTGAACAAAGTGCACCATTTAGCCTCCGTGGAACATGTGTACCAGCAGATTATATCAGATTAATTCTAGAAAATATATATATATATATAAATACCATATAGACCATAGGTTCATCTGTCCCATGTATTAGGCTACAAATCCGCCCATGTATCTTGGTGATAGTGTATGTGAAAATTATGATGGCCTACGAGCTAGTTAGGTCTTGTCCATGCGACTGAAGTGTTTGTTTATTGATATGGAAGACTACGGAATTAAGCTAATCTTGAATATTTCCTTGACGTTTGTCTTAATCTGGATTTTGTCTATGTTCAGTTTTTAGATTTTATTTTTATGTATGCAGATGCACACAAGCGCAACGGAAAAATTACCATCAAGTGGGATATCATGTCTTGGACTCCAGATGTATACATTGTGAGTTTTTTCTGCTCTAGTTTTACCAACCTATATTATTATTATTATTTTCTGATAACTAATTTTGTATTAATCAGCTTTGTAAAACTTTACAAACCCAAAACTCGACTAGTTAAACAATCAGTTATCTAGCCAAATCAGGAAAAAGAAAATAGAGAATCAAAAGCCTATACATCAATAAATAACTAGAACTAGGGGTGCACGTAGATCGGGTTGGTTCTCGATTTTTCTCAAATTTTTCGGTTTAAATTACCATCTAGACTTTTAACAAAGTTGTGTTTGACACAAAGAGTGCTTTTTTTCTCATGTATTAAGCAGGTTAATGTTTCGATCTACAACTTTCAGAAGTACCGTCCTATTCAAGCACCAGGATGGCAACTAGGTTGGACATGGTCCGACAGAGAAGTAATTTGGAGTGCACGTGGAGGTCATGCTACTGAGAGAGGGGATTGTTCACAGTTCAAAGGGAACATCCCTTATTGTTGTAAGCGGGATCCCACATTTGTATATAAGTAACGACTTATGAATTGCCGCAAAGGTGGAGTAATTAACTCGTGGATTCAAGATCCTGGGAAAGCTGTGAGCTCATTCGAGCTCGATGTTGGTCATGCTTTCCCAAGTATAAGAAGAGTGAGGAAGCCTAAAAGATTTACCCTCAAAGCACCAGGATATTACTGTAGGGGTGCAAAAACGGTGGTATCAAGCAAGTTTCCGACTCAAAATGGAACGATTGCTAAAGCTTTGAGTAAGTTATAGAGACTATTAAGCTAGCAGTATCGTTATTTTGGTGATTGCATGCTTTTATTTCCAATTAAGCATATTGTTTTCTTCTTTGTTCCTTCACTTCTGAAGACACTAATGGCATGACACATGATTAAAAGATGAACTACTTTTTTTAGCATGAATTTGCCAATTCTCTAGTAGCAAATGGTATATCATGTTAATTTATATTGTTGTTTTCCTTGTAGTGACATGGAGTTCTACTTGTACCTATTCAAGTTTCGTAGCTAAGGACTCATCCATCTCCGCCGGTTATGTTCCATTCAGACTGCCCAACTTGCGGCGGTGGTTGTCAAAATAGGTAACTCACCATGGAACATGCATAGAGTGAGCTGATGCTATCTTACTTCTTCCTTCTTCTTTTTTTTGGCTTTCAAAACTTGTTCTGATATTTTATTATGTTGTCTTGACAGTTTGGAGTCCTCAGCTTTAGGTTCAGCATCTGGAACAAGTTCAGCACTAGCAAAAAATACGATGATTTATGTTTCTTTTTTTTCCACATGGTTTATGTCACTATTAAAGATATGCTTGTACTTCTGTTAGTTTTTACTTTACTGTAGATTGTAGAAAGAATTTGTAACGATCTGGCCTGTCGTTTTAAGAATTAGCTTCTTGTTCAACGGCTTAAGACCTCGAAAAGCTTTGTAATATGCATTATGACCCGCATGTGTGGTCGAGTTTGGTTTTCGTAAGATTCAGAGTTAAATTTAAAGAAAGAAAAAAAAAAATCTCATTTTGAAGCTCAAATGTAAAGAGTTGACCGGAGAGTTGACTTTTGAGCAAACAACCTCGGAATGGATTTTTAATGATGTTAATAGCTTCGTATGGTGATTTTGGACTTAGACGTGTGTCCGGATTTGGATTTAGAAGTCCGTAGGACAATTCGGTGCATTTTGGCGAAATAAGAAAGTTGACGCGTTCTAATTATACTGTTTTAGGTGCGGACGAGGACTATTAATATGATGGATATCAATTGGATATGATAATAAATGTACGAGACATATTATAAGAGATATGGGGTCTAAGGAAAGTCCTAAGTCTAAGCCGAGTTGGAAAATTACATAATAGACTAAAACTCCAAATGAATGCGCACAAGACCCCACTTTGAACGAGCATATCTACATATATACAAGGTGTTATGTGGTACACAACCTATCAAATTAAAGATCTTTGAGTCTAGTTTCCAACGCTTTAAACCGTTCGTCATTTAGACATTCCTACACAAAGTTAGGACCAAATTACCAAAGGCTGGAAAAATGCGATCCTGTGGGAGAAATTATGCGATCGCATATCAATTATGCGGTCCGCATACTTGATATGCGACCGCAAAACTGGTCGCAGAATGCTCCAGAACTGCCCAGTTTTGGGTACCGAGTTATGCGACGCGTATGCGGCGCGCATACCCATTATGCGATGATTCTGCAATCGCATACTTGATTTCGGAGAGTTAATTCCCCTATTTTCATAACCTGGTCCCATTTTGATAAATCTTTGGGGTTTATTTTGCGGTGATTTTATGAGTATTCTAGAGAGATGTGAGAGCAGTTTAGAGAGAGAAGGAGGAAACCCAACATTCAAATCATCCAATCTTGCATCAATCTTCAAGAATTAAAGAACTCAATTACAAGATCTTCATCTAAGAGGTAAAGTTCTAGACATAGCCTTCAATTTTGAGTATGGTGTAATAGATGGGTGATTAAGAGTATGATTCTTAGTTGTAAGAGTATTATGAATACATGTATGTACAAATAAAGCTTGTGTGAAGATTTTTGAGGTCAAATGGGCAAAGATTGGGTTGAAAATGGTAGAAATCTTCCAAGACTTTAATTGAAGATTTGAGGGTCGAGTTGATGTCGAAATTTAGCAAAATTGGTATGGTTGGCCTCGTGGTTGGATGGGGGCTCATATTCTGTGATTTTTGTCGAGTTTCGAGACGTGGGCCCGGGGGAGGATTTTGGGCATTTTTCTATTTTCTTGTCTTAGCTTCTATTTCATTAGCTAAATTAGTTGTTTGTAGTTATATTTACGTTATGTAATTGATTTTACTAGATTTGGGCCACCCAGAGTTGGATACTCGTGGCAAGAGCGTGATTTCGGATCTGATTTGAGCTTGGTTCGAGGTAAGTATCTTGCCTAACCTTGTGTGGGGGACTTCCCCTTAGGATTTGAGTCTTCTACATGGATTGTAGTCCGTGTACGCGACGTGACGAGTGCATGTTCGGACTTATTTGTGGAAAGTTGGCCTTTTAAGGTTCTTAGGTCTTTATATTCACTGTGTATGAATGTGTTCTTGACCTGACTGAGTTTCCTATTTACTAGTTTCACCACTACATGCTTAATTGGAATTAATTGCTTCATGATTCACTCTTATCGCCTAATTGACTCCTATTTGATTAAATTGAAGAATGTCGCATCTCCTATTGTTATGATATCTTTTTCATAGCTGTTGTCTTATTTGAAAATCATCATTATCCTTCCTAAAATTTGTTTAGTCTTAAGTAGAGCTAAAGATCATTTCTCCTTAATTGAATTGTCGAATATCCTCGAAATTGTCCAATATTAAAAGAAGTTAGATAACCTATGTCCTTGTTTACTTGCTCTTATTTGGGACTATTTGACTCGTGTTGATTTCCTTGTTATTGACTTGTATATTGTGGGATCGTCGCTATATATTAGTTTTTCCGTTGTTGAACTGTTCTCTTTATGCCAGCATTATTTTCTGTGGTTATTCCTTGTGAGCTGGTTCTGCCGTTTCCTTGCGATTTACAGTCCTCAAGTTGATTTACTTGTCTTACCTTGTATTATTATCATTGTTGTTGTTTTATGTATTGTGGTGATGTACGAGCTTTCTGTTGTGTTGTGACTGTTATTTCTGTTGGTTGCGCTGCATGTTTACTTTGGGACTATGAATCGGTGTTCCGGGAGATCCCCCTGCATATTTACTTTGGGACTACGGATCGGTGTTCCGGGAGATCCCCCTGCATATATACTTTTAGGATTACGAGACTGCACCCGGGAGATTCCCCTGTACACATATATTGATTTGGACTGTAGTGCGGGATACCGAGAGATCCCCAGCACACATATTGAGGATACTAAGAGATCCTCGTGATATCGAGAGATCCCCAGCACATATATTGAGGATACTGAGAGATCCCCGAATATTTACGTTTGGGACTACGGGACGATATTCTGGGAGATCCCCTGTTAAAAATCATTGCGTTTTGAGCTGATGTTTCATTGATCCTATCCCTTTGTAAACATTATAGGTGCTGTCCGTTCTATTCCTTAAACTTACTAGTTGGTATGAACTATGTTAGGACACTTGCACAAGCATACACATGGTTAATCACCCTTACCGGGTAGGAGGCTCTTTGAGATTTCTGAGTATAGACGCACACCCTTGTTCTTTGCCTTCCATGTGAGAATGACTTTTTTGGGCACGTGAGTTGTCAGTATGATTAGGAGGTGTGATGAGGGCACAGGATGCAAAGTGTTAGGGTTCAGGTATTGAGACCCGTATCGTATGATTATGAGATGAGGTGTCACAGAGTGTGATATGCGAAGGTTATCTATTTGAAAAGTTTATATTCTAAAAGCATTTATTTTGAAGGAACTCTTTTTGAAAAGAACATTTATTTGAATGAAGCATATTTCGAAACATTTTTATCGCTTAAAGGTTTGACTATTTGATTGACGCTTGTTGGTTAAGACTCAAGGTGAAAACTATCGGAGCTGTTGAGTTATGACTTGTCTTTACTGTATTTTGTAATTTCGGATTTGGGTTGTATTCTCGCTTACCTTTCCGTGTTTTCCCTTATGGTGTTCCGCTAAGTAATTGTTCTTTTCTCTCCTTATTTTTAATTACAGTATTGTTAGCCGTATCGCGTAGTCTCTATATAAATATCATGTTCTGTATATTAGACCAGTATGTGTCTTGACTGTTCCTCGTCACTACTCCACCGAGGTTAGTCTTGATACTTACTGGGCACCACTGTGATGTGCTCATACTACACTTCTACACATTTTTTTTTGTACAGATCCAGGTATTGTTCGCTAGTAGCTGTGCGGATTCTTGCCGAGGAGACTCAAGGTAGTCCTGTTGCTGCGTTCGCAGGCTTCGGAGTCACCTTCCTATTTTATATTCACACTGTTGTACTTATTTCCATAAGATTGTGTTTAGAAGTTGTAGCGGAACTCTGTAGAGCTTATGACTTGTACTACCGGGTTTTGGGAATTATAAATTTTGTAGAGATTTCTGCTTCAAGACTGTTAAATTTCATTTATTATTGTGGTATTTCAGCATGAATTAGGCTTACCTAGTCCCTAAAACTAGGTGCCATCACGATACCCAAACGGAGGGAAAGTTGGGTCGTGACAGAATTGCTCTAAGATTTATGTTTTCTTTATGTTCAGGAGCAAAACATTTCACTGATTACTACTTTATAGATTTTTTTTACTACATTTGGATGAAATCTTAGAAACTTCACCCTCTGGTACATACTCAAGTAACTCAGCTTTTGCATTTTGACCAAGAAACGAATGTGAAAATGTTGGAAAACTAATTCAAAGTTGTATTAGGAAATCTTAGTTATTTAAGATTTAGTTTATTTAAATCATGTCTAAATAGGATTTGCAGTTAGAATAAATATAGGAATATTTTTTCCTATTTCTAATTGAAATAGGTTTCTTACTATTATAAATAGGGATATTAGTAGCTTATTTTATGTGTGAAGATCTGTGGAGGAAATAAAGAATTGTAGAGATCATTCATAGATTTTTAATAAAATATTTTCCTTTAGAAAATGGGAAGAGTGCATAAGTAAAGAGCTTAAGACACAGCTAGATGATATTTTCAGTCTAAGTTTTGGGGGTAAAGATATTGTCAAATAGTAAGTACGTACTTGATGGAATAATTGAGGTGTGTCGAAATTGGCTAGCATAGTACTGTTATTAGATACCAAACGACCTCTTAGAGGTGGCAAAATCAACCCATATTTAGTAATTTGTCCAACCTGTTCAAGTTTAGACGCTTAGCGTAATGATATGTTTATTGACCTTATCTGACGGGTTGAACTCGAAATGATTCATTAATATTATCGGTTGAAACGAGTCAAATCGTGTAATCCAAACAGGTTAAAATGCTATCCAAATCCCAACATAAAAAATCAATTTTGGGGATTAGAGAATATTTAAATTTGGAATAATTTAAGAAAAATATTTTAGCTTTCAAATTATTTTTTTACAAAAAGAAAAATAGAAAATAGGGGAAAGTTTGGTCATGTTGGAGATGTTCGGCTTCGACCCATCATTACCCAATTTTTTGGACTAAATTCAATTTTAAATGGGTTGAATCATGATCCATTTATTTGACCCGTTTACATTTCACTCAATTCGCCTTTTTCATTTTTAGGTACAATGTAATTATCTGCTCACTGTTGAGTATTTAAGATAGCGTTTGGATAGAGGTTTGATTGAAACTTGAAAAAAATAAATTTTTGAAGAGAAGATGAAAACTAATTTTTGAAAGTTGAAAATGTATTTGGACATGCATTTTACTTGAAAAAAATTTGAAGTTTTGTGAGTAGAAAACTTCAAAAATTACTCTAGAGTAGTTTTTGAGATTTGAAGATTTTGTTTTCAAGATCTGCCAAAAAATAACTAATGTTTATAAACAAACAGATATTTGAAAATAAAATTTCAAAAAATAAAATAAAATAAAAACTCCCAAAAGTTATAGCCAAACCACAAAAAGGTTTTATAAAAGTCCTAGGAAACTCCCCGGATTGTTTTAAGTTTTCGATTGAGTGTGTAACAACTCCCAAATACAGATTATATTGATGGTAGTATCTAACAATTATAACTCAACGAAGTAGAAAAACAGTAATGGAAATACAAAATGCAAAAGCTAAGTAAGATAGAATAGAACCAAAGAAGGGGATGAGAAGCTAGACTAAGAATTGGAGAGGAGAGGACTTAGACATTTTTCTCAACACTACTTGCATGCCCTGCATATATATTCCCATGGATCCCAAATATAACTCTCCAATATTCTATTCGATTGTTTAATCCTCGGGCTTTCTCTTATATTGGGTCCTGGCCCAAAAATCTTAACTGGATCAGTCTTGTTCAATAAATTTGGCCCATAAATCCTTACTACGTTAGTCTTGTTCACAGCAGAGTGCTCAACATCTTTATCTTTGGAGTTAAGCAATCTAGCTTATTGTATAACGTTCAAATTTAACTCTACGACCATGTGAGAAAATCAAAGCCACGTTTGATATTTCTAGTGCGCAGTTAAAATGTAAAGAAGAAAAGAAAATTATTACTATCAAAAAGGGACTACACAGTTTTGTATTTACCTCTGTCCAATTTTGTTTTTAACCCTTCTCCGGGGATGGCCATATTAATATATTCGATTGTCTATTTTCTTATTTAAGATCATAAATTTAAAAAAAAAAAATTAGATCTCGTGTCAAATCAGACATCATCATATAAATTGAAATAGAAGGAGCAATAAGCTATTTCTGTTGGTATTTCTTTTATCGCTTAATTACATGTCAGAACAGAAAGGAGTGGTAATTTTCCATCTATTGACTTATAAAAGTTTAGAATGCAAATTCCATCACAAGGCCAATGGTATGCACAAGAAGATGATGATAGGCTATAATTGCATATTTTAGTCGCTTATTACACTTGAATTTACTGCACTTTAATTGAGTTTGCGCTTTAATCGCTAGTGTTTTGCACTAATTGTGTGTTTTATGCCTTGTAGGTGTGATTCCGAGCTATATAGATGTTATGGAATGAATTTAAGTGATTTAAAGCTTTGAAGTCTGAGTAAAAGCTCAAGGAATTAAGTCGGGATCGTGTTCGGAGGTCAAATTTGATAATTAAGTACGAACGAAAACTTGAGGAGGCATATTGCGCACTGTCTAGTAAAATAGATATAACTTTTTGCTCAGAACTCCATTTGGGCTCCACAATATATGGTTGGAAAGCTAACTCAAAGAGCTACAACTTTCATGTTTTACGTTTTTCGAAATTCCAAACGGAACAGGGTGAACAACCGCGGTTTTGCCGCGACCGCGGCAGAACCGCGGTAGAAGATGGTCGCGGACAACTGAAGAACCAGAGGGTATGTTTGGCCGCGGTTCCACCGCGACCGCGGCAAAACCGCGGCAGGAAGCAAAAATTTCAGGGACTAAAGTGCAAAACATGGGATTTTAAGTCCTAAACCCTATATTAAACAAAGGAG
>NW_017671576.1:5075-7526 GCF_001879085.1 Nicotiana attenuata | reverse complement strand
ATGCTAAAGTGTCTTCTGGAACAAAATAATGAGAAACAATTGCACATAGAAAGGCAAGAGGCAACTATTCGCAAGTTGGAGGCTCAATTGAGTCAAGTGGTTGGAGCTTTTAATGCTCAACAATCCAATATTGATGATAGTAGCCAAGAAGAGCATGAATTTGAGGTATTAATTGGGAAGGTCAAAGCAGAACATCAACAACCTAGCCAACTAGAATTTGAAGATGTCAATGTTGAAGAAGTGAGACTAGAGTCAGCCAAGGACATTGAGGATACAAATTTTGTTGACTCTAGTATCATTGATGTTGAGGATGCTGAAAGTCCTGAAGTTCATGTGTGTGAGCGCATTGGTCCTCACTCCAAACATTTTTCTACATTGTGCTTGGATGACGATATGAAAATAGAGTCATCCGAGCCGATTGAGAAGTCAAGGAATGAAGAACAAGGTGCCTATATTCTGGAAATTTTCTTACCAGAAAGACAGGACTACATACCTCATCTAAAAGCCAAGAAGTGTAGAATAGTACAATGGTTGCTTGGACCAATTAGATTTGTTCCTCCACCCCTGGAGCATAGCCGAAAACTTGATGCCAAATTGGGGGTTCAATTCATAAGCTTGAGGTGGAGGCAAAAAGTGATTCGCGTCGTGTCGCGACGTTAAATCAAGCGCTTGTTGGGAGGCAACCCAGCTTTATTGCTTTCTTTTATTTATTTTTTATTTTATTTTTTTAATTGTATTATTTTTGTAGTGTCAATTTTTTTATTTTCTAGGAGCATGGAAAGCAAAGGTATTGGAAGGATGCATCAGCAAACCAAATGGTTGGAACTAAGTGTGAGGTACCCACACGAAGGACCAAGCTTGGGAGAAGTCTGAGTACCCCATGAACTGCTAGTGCTTCGGCCTTTGGCCTACCAGGGAGTTTCTTTTACCCTCTTGTATGTATGGGTGTGCATTGGGGACAATGCACAATTTTAAGTGTGGGGTGAGGAGATTGTCTGGGTGATTTTTCATGCTACTTTAGCTGTGTTTTTTTTTTTTAAAAAAGATTGGACTTTTCCTGATGACGGATCTTCTAGACAGTTTTCTTGAGGGAAGTAAGTCTAAAGAAAATACCAAAAAGATTTTTTGTTTTGTTAGGTAGTGTAGCAATTACCCCTTGGTTTTTCTTTAAACCACGGTTCTTTTTCAAGGGTTTTATTTGAACCGGTGTAGTTAGTTTTTTTTTTTGGGAATAGGAGCCATTGTGTTTTGTTTTGAAATGAAGTAATACCTCTTGACTTTGTTATGCCTTGAGAATAGTGAGTACTTTGGCTGTGACGCTTAGACTCAGTTTTTGACTCTTGTATAAGTACCTTAAATTGTATGATCTTAAATTTGCTTAACTGCTCTGACTAGGGTGTCTTGATGAATCCAATCCTGAGTGAGTTATGTGCCATGTGTATGTAAGGTTTTGTGATATTCTGTGCAGTGCATTTGATGCCTAGAACTTGCCTTGTGTGTTTGCAAAGCGAAATAGTAGTTTTGTTCAATCTTGGAAGTGATATAGGCGTTTCTTTGTTGAGCCGGATATGTATATTTACCCACCTAATTGTTATGTATCGTAGTTAACCTCTTTGAGCCTATAATCCTGTTTCTTGGCAACCACATTACAAGCCTTACCCATTTGTTGGAATTAACCATCTATTTGAACCATTGTAACCTCTCATGAGCACTTGAATTATTTATGAACTTTGTAAAAGTTAAAGTGTGGGGTGGTTGGTTTGGCTTTTGAGTGGAACTAATGAAATAAGGAGAAAGGTGCACCGTTTTGAAAAAGGAAGAGCCACTTGAATTGAAAACAAAATAGTTGGATTGTTGTGAAAAAAAAAATTCTTGATAAGTGGTGGCTCTTGACGTAAGTGTGCTTAAAGAAGTATGGGGTAATATAAATTGATGTGAAGGTGGAGTTTTGGTTTGACATAAGTATGGGGTTTAAATGTTAAAATGTATGTATTAAAGTGCTTAGGGAGGTGTAGTCACCCTTATATCTAAATGTATCATACCCGTCCCGTAGCCTACATTACAACCAAATAAAGTCCTAATTGATCCAAGATTGAATGAGCTCGATTAGTGGAGTAGTACACTACGGGCAAGCTTATGGTGCATCTTTTGTGGCATATGAATGTTATTTCTGAGAGTGAGTGAATTCTTTCTATCTTGAGTTCCTAAGTGTTCTTAAATTTTATTGTGTGGAACTACTCTCTTTTGTTGTGTGAGGGCACTTGATTCATGAAGGAAAGGTAACGTCAGTCACCTCTATATTAGAGTAAGTGGGTGAGTTGTGAATAACATGTGGTACTTGTGAGTCAAATTTTGAGGTGAAGATGTTACGCTTTTGTGCTTAGTCTATTTTAAATACTCTTGGTGAGATGAGTTAGGAGAATTGTTTAAAAAGGTCGTGTCTATAAAAAA
>NW_017671576.1:0-795 GCF_001879085.1 Nicotiana attenuata | reverse complement strand
ATGAAGTCCCAAATTATGGTCCACAGACCAAAAACAATTAAACCAAAAGAATTTAGGGGACTCAAGGCATCAGAATTCTAAAAAGTAAAATAAAAAAGAAAGAATGAGAACAAACCAAAAGCAGAACATGAGGCTAAAAGCATTAAAGGGGCTCCGAATTACTACTATGCTAACAACCACAAATTAATATTACCTAATTCTAATCATGCAAACCAAGGATCAACTTGAACTAACAAAAGAAGGAGAAAGACATAAGAGGAAACAGAAATATGTGACTAAAACAAACTTAAAATTATCATGCATAAAGAATGGTTCGAGGAACAGGAAAGAAAACAAGAAAGGAAGGGAAGAAACAGAAGAAGTTGACGAGAACAAAACGAGAGATGAAGGAAAGGATAATAGCCGAAAAAAATACCTAGACTAGGCGGATGTACAGCGGGCTTGAACTGTCTTCAAGAACTTCCGATTTTTAACCGAGATTGACATTAAGCTCGTGTTCTCATTGCGAATACACGAATAAAATCAATTTCGACCCTAATCCTTCACTGAAACTTGACGAGTTGGGAGATTTGGGATTTTAGGGTTTGGGGTCTTCACCTTGGATCTAAAATTCGAAACAGTGGAGAGGGATTTGACGGAAGTTGCTTCAGGATTTAGGAAGAGGAGGGGCTGGGGGTTACATGGTGTAGTTTTGAGGCGGATTAGAGGTGGCGCCGCCACCAGAGGGAGTGAGGATTTTAGGCGGCGTTCTAGGGTTCTTCATTTGTCTCTGTAGGTGGAAATCAATGAGAGAGA
>NW_017671575.1:270980-276362 GCF_001879085.1 Nicotiana attenuata | reverse complement strand
TTAGTGGCATTCTTGGGGCATATTGTGTCAGGAGAGGGTATTAAGGTGGATCCCAAGAAGATTGAGGCAATTCAGAGTTGGCCACGTCCTACTTCAGTGACCGAGATCAGGAGTTTCCTAGGGTTAGTAGGTTACTACCGGCAATTCGTGCAGGGCTTTTCATCTATTGCATCACCTCTGACCAGATTGACCTAGAAGGGTGCTCCTTTCCGTTGGTCCGATGATTGTGAGGCGAGCTTTCAGAAGCTCAAGACAGCTTTGACTACGACACCAGTTCTCGTGTTGCCTTCCGGTTCAGGGATATATACGGTGCATTGTGATGCTTCACGCATTGGTTTGGGTTGTGTATTGATGCAGGATGGGCGAGTCATTGCATATGCTTCACGCCAACTGAAGATTCATGAGAAGAATTATCCTGTGCACGATCTAGAGTTGGCGGCGATTGTCTCTTAAGATATGGAGGCATTATCTGTATGGGGCGTCATGTGAGGTTTACACTGATCATCGCAGCTTACAACATTTGTTCAAGTAGAGGGACCTCAATTTGAGGCAGCATAGATGGCTTGAGTTACTGAAGGATTATGACATCACCATTCTTTATCATCCGGGCAAGGCAAATGTGGTCGCGGATGCCTTAAGCAGGAAAGCAGAGAGTATGGGTAGCTTTGCATTCATTCCAGCGGGGGAGAGGCCACTAGCTTTGGACATTCAGTCCTTGGCTAACAGACTTGTGAGGTTGGATATTTTAGAGCCCAGCCGATTCCTTGCGTGTGTTGGTTCCCAGTCTTCATTATTGGGGGAGATCAAGGCCCGACAGTTCGATGATCCGCATTTGGCAGTTCTCAGAGAGACGGTGCTACAGGGTAGGGCCAAGGAGGTTTCTATTGGCGAGGATGGTGTCCTGCGACTCCAGGGTCGCCTATGTGTTCCAAATGTTGATGGCTTGAGGGAGAGGATTCTAGCAGAAGCACATAGCTCGTGGTATTCTATTCACCCAGGTGCTACGAAGATGTATCGTGACCTGAGACAACATTATTGGTGGCGATGGATGAAGAAGGACATAGTTGAGTATGTGGCTAAGTGTTTGAATTGCCAGCAGGTTAAGTATGAGCACCAGAGGCCAGGTGGCCTACTTCAGCAGATGCCCATTCCTGAGTGGAAGTGGGACCGCATCACTATGGACTTCGCAGTGGGATTGCCCCAGACCTTGCAAAAGTTTGATGCAGTGTGGGTCATTGTTGACAGGTTGACCAAGTTGGCACACTTTATTCGATTGTGACTACTTACACTTCAGAGAGGTTGGCTCAGATTTACATTCGGGAGATAGTCCGGTTGCACGGTGTGCCTGTTTCCATCGTATCAGATAGAGGCCCTCAGTTCACTTCCCATTTCTGGAGAGCCGTTCAGAGTGAGTAGGGGACCCGCGTGGAGCTTATCACAGCATTCCATCCTTAGACCGATGGGCAGTCAGAGCGGACAGTTCATATTTTGGAGGACATGCTCAGAGCATGTGTGATTGACTTTGGAGGACAGTGGGATCAGTTTCTGCCTCTGGCCGAGTTTTCTTACAACAATAGTTATCAGTCCAACATCGAGATGGCCCCATTCGAGGCTTTATACGGTCGGCAATGTCGTTCCCTTATCGGGTGGTTTGAGCCCGGAGAGGCTAAGCTGTGTTGTACAGATCTGGTGAAAGATGCCTTGGAGAAGGTGAAGCTGATTCAGGAAAGACTTCGCACAGCACAGTCCAGATAGAAGAGTTACGTGGATCAGAAGGCGCGTGATCTATCATTCATGGTCGGCGAGAAGGTTCTCTTGAAAGTCTCACCGATGAAGGGTGTCATAAGATTTAGGAAGAAGGGCAAGTTGAGCACATGGTTTATTGGCCCATTTGAGGTGTTGAAGCGAGTTGGGGAGGTGGCATATGAGCTTGCTTTGCCTCCCAGCTTATCGGGAGTCCACCCAGTTTTTCATGTGTGTATGCTTCGGAGGTATCACGCCGACTGGTCCCATATGCTAGACTTCAGCACTATTCAGCTAGACGAGAGATTGAGCTACGAGGAGGAGCCAGTTGCCATTATTGATAGGCAGGAGCGCCAGTTGAGATCCAAGAGGTTTTCTGCAGTAAAGGTCCAGTGGAGGGGCCAACCAGTCGAGGAGGCGACCTGGGAGTCCGAGGAGGACATGCGAAGCAGATATCCACACTTATTCGGCACTTCAAGTATGAATCTAAACGTCGTTCGAGGACGAACGTTTGTTTAAGAGGGGAGGATGTAACGACCTGACTGGTCGTTTCGCTTTTCAGAACCCCGTTCCCCAAAATAAGACTTCCCGCACTTGCTTTAACTAATTTACGACCTGCGGGGATGGTGGTTCGGGATTTGGAAGATTTGGGTTGAAATAGGCACACTTGATTCCTTAAGATTTTCTTAAAAGGCTAAGTTTGACTTTGGTAAACATTTTTAGTTAAGGAACCCGGACTCGTGTTTTGACGGTCCCGGAGGGTCCGTAGAAAAATATGGGACCTGGGCGTATGCCCGGAATCGAATTCCGAGGTCCTTAGCCCGAGTAATGAATTTTTGTTAGAAATTGTTAAACTGAAATTCTAAGGATTTAATGAAAAGGAATAATGCTTGATCATGTTGGTATCAGGCCCGTATGTTGGTTCCGGAGCCCGGTACAGGTCCAATATAATATTTAAGTCTTGTCAGTGAAGTTTGGTGAGAAACGGGACTGATTTGACGTGATTCGAACGCCCAGTTGTAAAATAGGAATTTGAGTGTTCTTAAGGATTTCATGCGTTTTGGAGTTAAATTCGTAGTTTTAGATGTTATTTCGGCGATTTGATCGCTCGAGCAAGTTGTACAAGGTAGTTGGACTTGTGTGGGTGTTTGGAGTGGAGCCCCGAGGGCTCGGGTGAGTTTCGGGCATGGGTTGGGGTGAAAAACACCCCAGTTTTCTGGTGTTTCTGTGAGGAGTTGCAGGTCTCGCAAATGCGAGGAATTTGTTTGCAATTGCGACCTCGCATTTGCGAGAAAACCATCGCAATTGCGATGAAGGCAGGAGGTGCGCAGCGTCGCATTTGCGACAATTACATCGCATTTGCGAACCCTGCAGGGTCTGCATTTGCGACCGCAGGATCGCATTTGCGATGGAAGCAGGAGAGAGGCTAGTTCGCAATTGCAAAGATTTTGTCGCAATTGCGAGTTCGCATTTGCGAACCTGATGTCGCAAAGAGGCGTGGACACAGCTTTTAAAAACGGGACTTAGGCCATTTATTTCATTCTATCTCTACACTTGGGCGATTTGGGAGCTTTCAAAGAGGGGATTTCAACATAGCATTGTGAGGTAAGTTATTTCTACTTAACGTGAGTTTAATACTTGGGTTTTGGGTAGATTAACATACAAAAATTAGTGAAAATCATGGGATTAGAGCAAAACCTAGGGTTTTGATAAAACTTAGATTTTACCACGAAATTTGTTATGGAATGAAGTAGAAATCATATATTATTGATCCTTAGGTTATAGAGGACAACTTTCTTCGAAAAATTTCGGAATCCGGACATGTGGGCCCGGGGTCGGATTTTAGGAAAGTTATGTTTACGGTTGGAAAATTACTTTAATAATTAAAATGCAAATTCTTGAGTTTATATTGAATAGTTCCTACCTCGTTTAATTAGTTTTGGATCGTTCGGCTCCAAATTGAGGGTTTGAGCACGTTCTTGATATTGGAAGTCCACTTTGGAGCGATGTGAGTCTCCTATCTAACCTTGTAAGAGGGAATTGTCCCCATAGGTGTAATAATTGAATAATTTTCCACTAAATGCGGGGGCTACGTACGCACTAGGTGATGAGAGTCCGTGCGTAGCCACTATATTGCTTAAGTCCGGGTAGTCTAGGACCCAAAAACATGCTTTATGTGATATTCTTTTGACTCTATGGTTAATTGGGATTGCTTAAACCATGTTGAATATGGTAAATAAAATTAATACGAGAAATATCACTTTCTTGATCTTTTAAAGAGGAGTTGACATTTCTGTTGGTAATTGCTTCCCTGATATATTCTTGACTGCCTGTTTGTTGTGCTTAATTACATTTGACCGCGTTGCATGTATGATTCGCGAGCGGGGTAATAGATGCATCTATGGTTCGCGCCGTCCGACCCTCCGGCAGTGCACACTTTACTTTTATGTTGCATCGGGCCGTACGACCTCGGCACTACTTGCGTATGCTTCTTGCTCGGTATATTGCTGTGGACTGAACTTGTTTATATGCCCTGAAATGTAAATGGCTAACTGTGATATTATCTAGGAAAGGTCCTGTTACTTCTTGCTATAAGTTGTTAATTATTTGTGCTATCCATGCTTAGTATAACGCTTTCTCATATTATTTGACCCTAGTAAGTGTCAAGTCGACCTCTCGTCTCTACTTCTTCGAGATTAGACAGGATACTTACTGGGCAAATATTGTTTATGTACTCATACTAACATTTTGTACTTAATTGTACAGGATCTGAGGCAGGTACATCTGGTTACCAGGCTGGTGCATACTCTTGATCCGGCCCGAGTTTCCATGGTGAGCTGCTCCCCTCCTACTGATCGCTGCCAACTCTGCACCACTAAAAAGTAGCTAGAGAGGGTCGCAATAGCTTTTACCCGATTTTGGGTCGGGATCGAATCCACAGAGAGCTAGGATTGGAGTCGAGTATCTATCTAGCTTAGGATTGCGTGTGTGTTCTTATTTGGTCTTCTTATAATTTTTGGGGTTTTCTTTATTTTCTACTATTATCAAACTACTAATTGAAATTGCAACTAGATTAAGCTAAGAGTAAATTGCTACAAGTTGTATCTAATAGTTTAAAGGGCACTAGGGTAGTGACCTTTACCTAGGTGGCTAATTGACGGGTAATTGCATCTAAGGCACGATTCACATGATTGGGGAAATATGTTATAACCGTTGCTCAATACTACCCACTCTACACCTCTCGGTAGAAAGAGTGGTTTTGCCCAATTGACTCTCTCGAGACCAATTGGGTATGCATATTTGCCCAAGCAACTAGGGTTCAAGTCGGGTAATTACTCTCTCAAGGTTTAACCCTTTAATTAGGACTATCAAATCTCTTGAGTCCATCCCAATTCCTTGTTGGGTCAATTTTGGAGACTTAGGCTCTCTTTCTCAAGAAGAGCCTAGGTCAACTTAGCACAAACTAGTGTTTGCAACCACTAATTCATAAATTAAACCATAAAATTGACCTAAATAACAAACACCCATAATCAATCTAACCTTAAATCTCAACACCCATCAATTACCCACACTAGGGTTGAGACACAACCCTAGCTAATGGGTCTAGCTACTCATGCTTGAAGAGAAAATCAAAGAAAT
>NW_017671575.1:190289-266783 GCF_001879085.1 Nicotiana attenuata | reverse complement strand
TTAGTTCAAATTTTCACCTAGATATGGTCCCTACTCAATTACCCAGTTCAATATGCTCACCAAGCACACAAAAATTAATAGTTAAACTAAACTAACCTAAAAATTGAAGAATTACGAGAGGAGAAGACTACAAAGCTAACAGAAAAGAAAATAAAATGAAATTAAACAATTAAACTAAAAAGAAGTGGGTGAATTGTTACCAGATATTGAGAAGAAGTGAATCAACACAATGCAAACAAGCTATTACGATGAAGATAGAAGATGAACAATACTTTTAGGGTCTCTGAGAGTTAATTTTTCAAAAAGGGTAACAGGAGACCCTTGAGGTCTATTTATAGAGAAGCCCATGGGGCCCAGCCTCATCTACCAGCGCGGCCGCACAAAATGGACCGCGGTCCGCGCTGGGTTTGTTTAGAAGAAATTTGAGAAGGCAACCTCTGCGGTCCGCACAAAACAGACCGTGGCCGCAGAGGTCCACCGCGGTCCGCACAAAATGCCATGCGGCCGCGGTGGCAAACTTCAGAGAGTCCTCCACTTAGCCTTCACCAGTGCGGACCGCACAAAGTGTAGTGCGGCCGCACTGGCAACTTCAGAGACTGATCATTTTCTTCACACCATTTTGCACTGCATCAACACAATTACTGCAACATCTCACAACCAATTAGCCCAAAAATCAATCCTATACTACAAAGAAAATCAAAGAAAACAAAAAGAAAAACAAATGGGTTGCCTCCCAAGAAGCGCCTGATTTAACGTCGCGGCACGACGCGGGTTACCCTTCAATCATTTGAAATGAGCAACAGCCAGCACATGGCTGTCATCAAACTTTCCAAGATAATATCACACAATTGATTGAGGAATGGCAATGGGAAATGATCCTTGTGGGTCACTTTATTCAGCTTCCGGTCATCCATGCAAACCCTCCACCTGGTAATGGCCCGAGTGGGACTAAGTTCATTGTTGTCATTTGTCACCACAGTCATTCCACCCTTCTTCGGCACACATTGCACCGGAGAAATCCATGAGCTATCGGAGATTGGATACACCACACTTGCATCTGGCCACTTGATCACTTCTTTCTTCAGCACCTCTTGCATTGTTTCGTTGGGCCTCCTTTGATGTTCTAGGGAGGGTTTAGCATCATCCTCCAGAATAATCTTGTGCATGCAAAATTCGGGGCTGAAGTGTGGAGGTAGTGGCTCCAACTCCAACACTGGTTGCTCCTCAGTTGATGGTTTGGTTGGTGGAGTTTGCCAATTTTCAAGATCCAAAGACAATTTTCTTGGCTCATAGGTATAAGAGCCCATCCCATGTAAGGCATTGACACACTCCACTCTGCTTGCATCATCATTAACATCAAGATTTAATAGCACGGTCTCAAGGGGATCCTCCACATTGATCATAGCACTGGTTTCATCCACAATCACAGCTGTGACAAGGTCTACAAATGAGCATACCTCGGTGCTATTGGGTTGCTTCATAGACTTGCACATGTTAAAGACAACTTTTTCATCACCCACTCGGAAAGTGAGTTCACCCACTTCAACATCAACCAATGCCTTCCACGTTGCCAGGAAAGGTCTCCCTAGAATAATTGGGACCTCATAGTCCACCTCACAATCAAAATCACAAAGTCCGCCGGCAGGATAAATTTGTCCACCCGGACAAGCACATCATCAACTATACCCAAAGGACGCTTCATTGATCTATCTGCCATCTGTAATCTCATGGAAGTTGGCCTTGGTGGCCCAATACCTAGAGTCTTGAAAACTAAGAAGGGCATTAAATTGATACTAGCCCCAAGATCACATAAAGCTTTGGCAAAGTCTGCACTACCAATAGTGCAGGGGATAGTGAAAGCATCGGGATCCTCTAATTTTGGGGCCATTGAATGTACTATGGCACTAACTTGGTGGGTCATCTTGATAGTTTCGCAGTCCATTGATCTTTTCTTTGTAACCAAATCTTTCATGAATTTAGCATAACCAGGCATTTGCTCCAAAGCCTCTACCAAAGGCACGTTGATGGATAAGCTCTTCATCATGTCAATGAACTTTTTGAATTGGTCGTCACTTTTCTGCTTGGCTAGCCTTTGAGGATAAGGGGGAGGTGGTCTAGGCAAAGGTGCCTTGGCTTTTGGCACCACCGGCTCCGGCATGTCAATTATGTGCTCCCTAGACAGGTTCACGGCCTCTTGAGTTTCCACCTCGGCCTCATCAATGTCAATCCTCACATCATTGTTTACCTCATTCTCAACCACATCTTCAACTACCAAAGGGACATCATTTTCTTGCAACTCAACATCATCATCCACAACTTGCTTATCTTTCGAGGCATGCACATCACCGCCTCTCCCACTTCTTGTTATAACCGCCATCACATGATTGTTCCCACCCTTAGGGTTCACTACTGTATCACTTGGTAGAGCACCCTTAGGGCGAGTATTCAACGATTGAGAGATTTGGCCTAATTGCACCTCTAAATTCCGGATAGAGGTATTGTGGGAAGCCAATTGAGCATCGGAATCTTGGTTCTTCTTCATCACTTGTTCAAACATCATTTCTATTCTTCCCATATCATTACCCGAAGAACTAGATCATTGAGAAGGGAACGGGGGTGGATTGTTCGGTTGTTGGTACATTGGGGGCCTGAAAGCCTTGCCCCCGATTTCCTTGATTTCCATTGTTGTTCCAATTGCCTTGACCATTGTTGTTCCAATTGTTGTTATTACCATTCCAATGCCCTTGGTTACCTTGATTGTTGTTCCCCCGATTACCGCCTTGGTTGTTGTTGTTCCAATTACCACCACCTTGTTGTTGATTGCCCCAATTACCTTGGGGTCGCCATTGTTGGTTTGAAGAATTGCCTCTATTACCTTGATAGTTGTTAACATATTGTACCTCTTCATTTTGCTCATCATACCCATCATTTGGAAACCCATCACAACCATCATCAAATTGCTCAGAATTCCCTTGGTTTTGTTGCCTTCTTTGCCTTCTCTTGTTAAGCAAATTAACACTTTCTATAGCATTCACTTGGCGAGGGTTTTGGACTTGTTGCAACTGTGCCTTAGCCAATTGATTCATAGTAGTTGTCAACTCCGCTATAGCCTGCCCATGGTCGTGTAACTCCTTATGCAAATGGATGACCGTGGGGTCACCTTGGGAACATTCGCTCTACTTTGCCATGCGGAGGATGTATCCGCCATCTCATTAAGAATCTCGCAAGCTTCGTCATAAGACAACTTCATGAAATTACCCCCGGCCAATTGATTGACTATGCACTGATTTGTAGTATTGATGCCCCGATAGAAGGTTTGTTGAATCATCGCCTCGGTCATATCGTTGTTTGGGCATTCTTTCACCATTGTTCTAAATCGCTCCCAAATCTCATGCAAAGGTTCAGTGGGTTCTTGCTTGAAAGCCAATATCTCATCTCGAAGTGCTGCCATGTGCCCGGGTGAGAAAAATTAGCAATAAACTTATCCGCCAACTCATCCCAAGTTGTGATGGAATGGTTAGGGAGTCTCCCTAGCCAATCCAATGCCTTTCCCCGGAGTGAGAACGGGAAAAGTCTCAACCTAAGATCATCTTCGGACACATTCGTCTGCTTGCTACCCCAACATGTATCCACGAATCCTTTTAGATGTTTGTAGGCATTTTGATCCGCAGCGCCCGTGAAATACCCACGCTGCTCAAGTAAGGTCAACATCACATTGGTTATCTGAAAATTGCCCGCCGGATTCTGGGAGGGACAATAGCACTTGCATATCCTTGGATTGGTAATACTCTGGGAGCCACTCTTGGAGGTGGTGGAGGAGGGTCTGGAACGTTGTCATTAGCATTGGCCTGGCAGCCTCGTCGTGGTCCGAGAGGTACAAGAGGCACCTCATCCTCTCCAATTTCATCTACCTCCTCCCCCGCAAGCACATTTCCAAGAGGGTCATTAGCATTTAAAGCCATTGGGTACCTGTAGTAATCACACACACAAATTAGTAACAAAGAACGAAAGAAGAACAACACACAAAACTAACTAAATAGATAGCCAAAACTGTTAGCTCCCCGGAAATGGCGCCAAAAGGTTGATCGCTGCCTACTCCGCACCACTAAAAAGTAGCGAGAGAGGGTCGCAATAGCTTTTACCCGATTTTGGATCGGGATCGAATCCACAGAGAGCTAGGATTGGAGTCGAGTATCTATCTAGTTGAGGATTGCGTGTGTGCTCTTAATTGGTCTTCTCATAATTTTTGGGGTTTTCTTAATATTCTACTATTATCAACTACTAATTGAAAATGCAACTAGATTAAGCTAAGAGATAAATTGCTACAAGATGTATCTAATAGTTTAAAGGGCACTAGGGTAGTGACCTTCACCTAGGTGGCTAATTGACGGGTAATTGCATCTAAGGCACGATTGACATGATTGGGAAAATATGTTATAACCGTTGCTCAATACTACCCACTCTACACCTCTCGGTAGAAAGAGTGGTTTTGCCCATTTGACTCTCGAGAGACCAATTGGGTATGCATATTTGCCCGAGCAACTAGGGTTCAAGTCGGGTAATTACTCTCTCGAGGTTTAACTCTTTAATTGGGACTATCAATTCTCTTGAGTCCATCCCAATTCCTTGTTGAGTCAATTTTGGAGACTTAGGCTCTCTTTCTCAAGAAGAGCCAAGTCAACTAAGCACAAACCTGTCACGCCCCAAAACCGAAGGGCGCGACCGGCGCTCGACCGGGTAGCCCCAATCAAGCGAACCTGGGTGCCTTTCCTACCCCACGTGTTACCCCGTGATTTCAATACCCATTATTCAAGTGAAATAGCCATTTATGATTAAGCACATTCTTACGAAATATACATAACACACATGCTTACTTACGTGGTCTACAAGTTATACTACCCAAACACAAAATACATAAGTGCATACCCCACATTTCCTATCTACGGAGCCTCTAGGGATACAAAAGAGTTTTACAATACTTGTCGATAACAAGGCTCCAGCTATGCCTTACACAAATACCAAAATAAAACTCCGGGAAGAAAAGCGGCATGAGCCACGCAGGGCCTCGAGAGGAAAGGGGCTCACCAATACAGCTGACGGAAATATGGAGGAGGTGCTACTGTCGGTGGACTGGAGTGCCTGATATATAGAACCACCTACAATCATAACAAGAATGTAGCGCCCCCGGCAAAAGGGACGTCAGTATATTTGAATTGTACTAGTATGTATGAACAAACTTTACCCCAAGCAAAATAAATCAATACATAGACAACAAACAGTAATAGAATCAACAATCAAATGCACATGAAAGGAACAACCAAAGCCAACAAGTTTCACAATCTCTCGTTTCCCTTTCAACGTCATTTCATACTCAAGAGTTTCATACATTTTCATTTCAATAGTGAATATGATCACTTTTCCACCCTTATTACCTCGGCCACCCTTATTACCTCGGCCACCCTTATCACCACAACCCACACCTTATTACTTCGTGTTGCGGCACGCAACCCGACCCCGCCTGACAATCACATTTTGTAATCACAACCACAAACAATACATCACAAGAATTATCATTTCTAGGAAACACAAGTTCATATCAACAATTCATACATTTAGGCCCAAGGCACCATAACTGTCACCAAGCAGTAATTCATGTACAAGGTGTTGTCGTAATCGTTCAACTCATTTACGTCATTTCACAATACCCTCTTTCATTACTTACCACACAGGGTTTTTAGCCATTATACACATTCCCACATTTGGACACATTAACATTCTTTCCTTCGTTAACACATACTTCCATGACAGCATCCTCAAGCATTTACAAACTTTGCACATAATAAGGTAGGCACATCAAATCACTTTTCACAATCACATATAACACGGTGGTGTGGAAATCAACTAAGACAATCAATACACATATTTTCATACAAGGTACACATACCATATGCTCGTCACAACGAGGGGATTCTACAACAGTTAAAGTTAGTCATACATACCTCAAAGAGCTTTTCCTTAAGTTTATACAATACACCAACACCTCTAGTAATAACAATCTACAAGGAGATGGCAAAAATCGATAAATAATTAGGAAGATTATCCATGGTATAACTCTCTTAGGAATTTCATCCAACACCTAACATGCGAAGTAGACTATAAGGTTTAGAAATGGCAATCTCTTATTCCTTCACCCAAATTTTGACATGAACTACCCAAATTGGTTCTCTAATAACACATACCACACCTTAGTCCCACATTCATGGCCTATTTCTAACCCTCACAACATATTTGAACTCATAACTTCTTGTATGAAATTTTTAGAAGTAGAACTTACCCGGATGGAAGACAATCTAAGGTTATCTTTCTTGATTCTTGAAGACTTGAGGAAGATTTGGATGATTAAGAAGTTAGGCCCCTTATTTCTCTCTCTATGCTCTCACTTTTCTCTAAAATCAGAAGAAAATAACCAAAAATATGAACCCTAAACGAGTTAAATGAAATGGAGTTCGGGTCATAAAACTGAGTTTTTGTACAGCCGCGACGCATGGGGCGTCGCGGGGCGCGGGGTGGCTGTGTAAAAAGTGTCTAGAAATGAAATTTCGGAACATACTGGAATTCCCTACAGGCGCAGCGCGCCGGGCGTCGCGGGGGGCAGCGCGGTAGTGTAAAATTCTGCGCTGCTTTGGTAATTTGGTCATAACTTCTGGTAGGAGTGTCCAAATGACGAACGGTTTGAAGCGTTGGAAACTAGACTCAAAGACCTTTCATTTGATAGGTAACTAATCACATAATACCTTATATATATATATATATATATATATATATACTCGTTCAAAGTCTAGACTAGTGCAAGTACCTTTGGAATCTTAGCCTATTATGAAATTTTCCCATTTGGCATACACTTAGGCTTCTCTTTGGACCTCACATCACTTATTACATTACTCATACACTTATTCACCATATCCAATTCATTTGCATCATATTTAAAGCACATAAAATATAACAATTAGTCTACCTAGCACCCCGAAATCCTATATCGCCTAGAAAAATTTTTCGGGGCCTTACAAACCAGTGTTTGCAACAACTAATTCATAAATTAAACCGTAATATTGACCCAAATAACAAAAACCCATAATCAATCTAACCTTAAATCACAACACCCATCAATTACCCACACTAGGGTTGAGCCACAACCCTAGCTAATGGGTTTAGCTACTCATGCTTGAAGCAAAAATCAAAGAAATAGATGAAGAAAAAGACATATTAATTAAACACTAAAGAAAATATAGAGAATCTGTCGTTAGAGTTAAGCTAAAATGCCTAAAATGGCTACAAAATAGCTTCTCATGAGCGCAGCTGCTGTTGTAAAATAACTGATTACCCTAAAAATGGAAAAAGATTCTATTTATACTAGGCTGGAAAAATTGGACAAAAATGCCCCTGCGGGGTCAGTGTGGGCCACACAAAATGGACTGCGGCCGCACTAGGCTCTTGGACTTGCAATCTTAGCTCTCTGAACTCAGGCTCCGCGGACCGCGCAGAATGGACCGTGGCCGCGGAGGTCTCTAATGCGGTCCGCACAAATATGACCGCGGACCGCGCAGCTTGAACCATGGCAATTTTCACCTCTCTGAATTTCTCTTCCGCGGACCGCACATAATGGTAGTGCGGCCGCGGAGCCTTCATCGCGGACCGCACATAATGGAGTGCGGTCGCGTTGCTTGAAGCCTTAATTTCTGACTCTCTGAATCTCTGTAGTGCGGACCGCACAAAGAGTAGTGCGGCCGCACTAGGCCTGTTCTCCTGAGTTCTGCCTTGTCTTAGGTACTTGAGCAGGTTTCACTCCTTTTGAGCCGATGTTTGACATTTCGTGACTTTGTCGATCAAACCTGCAATCAAGCACAACTTATGAGCCTTTTGGGACTATTCTATAAGAATTTATAATCAAAGCATAAGCAAGAAGGAGCATGAAACGCGTCAAAATCCCTAGTTATCAACAAACACACTCACACACGAACTCTTGTCTCATCTCTCTCTCTGCTACTTGTGTTCGTTGCTTGTCTAGTCGGCTGAAAGCCAAGACTAGACTATTGAATCCTGCCTACTTTACCTTCTGCTTCTGCTTCCTTAACTGGTATACTCTCACTATTGCCGTTCAATTAAACCTGTGTGTTTCTCTTACAATTAGTTTGCCTTCTTCTGAACCTGTATGTTTTCCTGCTCAGCATGTCTACTACTATTTTAATTCAACTATGTGACTTGTTATCAGCATGTTCACTTTCCTGTTATTAAACCAGTAGGATCTCTATACCAGCCTGCCTATCTTTGATTAAACCTATGTGCTTCATATTGTTCCTAATCAGCATGTGTACAGCCATTCAATCAGACTATAAGCTTCCTGCTATTCAATATGTTTCCTTATAATTAACATGCCTTCTTTCTACTTAATCAAACCGATGTGTCTGTTGCAATGGTACGTCTACCTATACGTTTACTGCAATAGCATGCCTACTTCTATTTGATTGGACCTATGTGTCTTGTTTTCAACCTGTTTACTCCTGTTTTAGCCAGACCTATGTGCTTCTGCTTTCAGCAAATCTGTATACTTGCCTATGTCTAAACTGGACCTATGAATACTTCTCCACTAGCATGCTCTTAAAATGTTCACCTTTCACAGTATGACCCCCCCCCCCAGCCCTATTATCCCTCTGTATGTGACTGAATACACACCTAGTGACAGTTAATTAACTAAGTGGAAGCTCTAAATTACCATGTTCCTGTATAATATTTGACTGTTGGGACCTTTGTTTGAGTCACAATGATTGAATGACCTTGTTTGCTCCTTTACTTCCTGAGAATGTAGAACTATTTATTTTCTTTAAAAACTATCTCCTGTTTTCAACTCCTATTCCTAGAACACCTAGGGTCTTGCCCCTCAAGTGAGAGCATTGCTTAGGAGTCCATCAGACTCCTCTGAACTTTGACACACTGGAGTTGGCTTTCCAAACTTGCTCACAAAGGGTTACTTTGAGATTTTTCTGGTATGAGCATTGCCCGGGGTCCTTGAGTCCCTTGGGAACTTTGACACACCAGGATACTATTGGGTGCACTATGAGGTTATGGAATTTTTTGGATTGGTTGAAGGCGTGGTCTGCCAGGTTTATCCATTGGGCCTATGTTCAGGCTCCCTATAGTTGTAGTAATTTCACTTCTGTAATTCATTATTAATGTTGGTCTGTAATGATAATTTCTTGTAAACAGATAATGGGGAAATCAGTAAAACTGGGAGGGATTATTATACATATTTTTGTCGGGAATGGGTAGACATGCCTATAGGTTTTAAAATCAGTGTTTACATTCTAGAAACCATGCCTATAGGACATTGCAGTGTTCATCACTTGTGTGCATCCTAGATATCATGCCTATAGGTTTTAAAATCAGTGTTTGCATTCTAGAAACCATGCCTATAGGACATTGCAGTGTTCATCACTTGTGTGCATTCTATGTACCATGCCTATAGGTTAAAAGTCAATCTTGCACTTTTAGATATCATGCCTATAGGTTAAAAAAATTGATTTCGGCATTTAGGAGCCTGTTAAATAGTTCAGCGTATTCGACATTTAGAAACCATGCTTATAGGGTAAAATCAATCTTGAATTCTGGACATTTGATTGTAAGTCTAAAATCAATCTTTAATGCCAATGAGGTTTCGAAATTAACCACTGCGTTTAGCTACCATTGTCTAAAATCAGTCCTCACATCTAGATAGCATGCCTATCTAATGAACCAAACTGCTTGTTTAAAATGGTTTTACTGGTTTATTGTACTTTTGATTAATGATTAGATACCATGCTTATAAAACATCGCTGTTACACGCCTAGGCAAGCCAGTGGGGCGATTAAAATCCTGCAAACTATAAAACTACGCTTTCGTTATCAGTGAACTGCCTAGCTTCGACAGGTTTTAAAATTAGTAGGCAAACTAATTAGGTCTTTAATGTTTTGCCTTAACTCAATGCTGCATATTCTCTACTTATCATGCTCACCTAGATATCTTGTTCTAGGACCTCTCTGAAATATCTGAAATTTGTTGTTTGAGACGTCCACTTGCTTGCTCTATTTGTGGCGGTAAAATCTAAGCCTTTCAGCTGTTCTATCCTTGGTCCAGTCCTACGTATTTTGTTTGTCTCCTAGAGTTTTCTCCTTTTAGTTACTGTAGGAGAGTCTAGATCCACCTTAACTAGAAGTCCTAAATACCTCCGGGGCTATATAGGTAAAGGGACGGGTAGTGCACGCATAGGATACATCTTAAGGTTGCTAGAATGCTTTAGGCTATGACCAAGGAGAGGGTAATTGGGTAGTAAAGGATATGATGACATGTGCACCAATGCCACGTGTAACGCCTCTATTCGAGGGAAGTTTACCGGGTATTGTACAGAAGTGATCCTATAGGCTAACAAACCTAGGACCCCCCTTCTATTCCAGTTTGAATAAACTTTATGTATTTATGTGCTTTGTTTCTTTAATGACTAATTCACAAAAAATGATTTTGGCTGGGACCCATATTTGTGGACCTCGAGGGGTGCCTGACACTTTCCCCTAAAGGTTATTTCGAGCCCTTACCCAATATCTGGTAATGCAAACCGGTTTATGAGTTATTTGCTTTTGGTGCCCTAACACACCTTAAATCCGTTAGGTGGAGACTCTTCAAATTCTATACCCAATTCCCAAAAGGAAAACGAGTTGTCCCAGAATGTCGAAACCCGGACTCTGCGAGGAAAAAGGGGGCGGGACAACATGGCGACTCTGCTGGGGATATTTTAGGCTCTTACCATAACAAACTTATTTTTGTGAATTAGTCTTAAGCATGCTTCATTCTGTTAATACATGTGCACCTTTTACCTTTCCCCCTTATTTGGATTTAATTGTTTATTTTCAAGCATTTGTGATTTCTTTTATTTCCTGAAACTGACTTGCCTCCTTGTTTTCTTTTTGAAACTGTCTTTCAATTATTTAAATACCGCATTTATCATTTTCAAACGTGCAAATACTTGACAACATGCTATTTATTGTTGCATAAATCATGATCAACATCATATTCTACTCGTGCGTAATCAATTCTATAGAATCGCATGATGAGTGTTTGCGCTCTTCCTATATATCACCCTTTTAAATTCAGAAAGGCGTATTTATGGTAAAACTAGTTGATCAGCGGTGCGTTCGACGATTCTGTGCCTTTCCCCCTCAAGTTGTCCGCTTGAGGGTCCCAGTCTAGACCTCTTATAGCAACCTTACTCTGATCAATTGTGCATGCATCATGGTCAAACCTAGCTGGGTTAATATGTTATCCGCATAATAACCCTTTAAGACAAGCCTCACCCAAAAGTCCATTAGGTTTTTCATAATCCCAACGGACGCAACCACGATTGTGTGCATTAATTTGGAGAAGTAAGTGCCAATATGCTAATCATTGTTGTATAAATAGACGAATTTGGAGGGGGAAAGGGCCTAACCATCTTTTGTTTTGCAGAAAATGAGGCACGAAGTCCCCAGGTTCGGTATGGTCGGTAGCATACCCCTACTTTTGCTAGATTGGTGGAGGGATCTTCCTTCAAGTGATCAAAATTATGTGAAAAGGGGCTTAGGAAATCTGCCTTCTTTGTTAGACCTGCAGCCAAACAAAATGTTGATCGAGGCTGCCACCATGTTCTGGGACAAAGAAAGGGCTGTGTTCCGCTTTGGAAACATAGAAATGACCCCTCTTTTGGAAGAAATAGGAGGATTTGCTGGGCTACCTTGGGATAGCCCTGGTTTATTGGCACCAGAAAATCGCACCACTAGGGGATTTTAGAAGATGATGGGGTTAAAGAAGAATGATGACTTGGAGTGCCTGAAAAACTCTTACATACCTTTCGACTTCCTCTATGAGAGATACGGTCACAGCAGGTCTTACCGTATCTTCGATGATGAATTCTCCATCACCTCCTTAGGGTGGATTCACCGCAGGGTCTTTGTGTTCATCATGTGTTTCTTGGGCATGCTAGTGTTCCCTATCCAAGGGGACAGAATCCATACCAAACTAGCCATGGTAGCCAAAACTTTGATGGACGGGATCGAGGGGCAGACATATACCATTGTCCCTATAATCATTGCAGATATGTACCGGGCCTTGGAGCGCTGTCAGAAAGGGTACAGATACTTCGAGGGTTGCAATTTTGCTGTTGCAGGTTTAGTTGTTAGAACATCTCCAAAGGGGTCAATACCATCAAGAGTTTCCACGAAGGCCGTGGAATAATCATATAGCCTTCCACCATACCAAGAAAATGACATATATTCCAGACATGTTTGCTCAACCGAAGGACGCTATTGGATGGGTACAGTTTTTCAACAATCTGACTGAGGACCAGGTTTAATGGATGTTCGAGTGGTTCCCTACCGACGAGTTCATCATCAGATCCAGGTGTGTTCCCCGCTTGGTACTGATTGGGTTAAGGGGAATATACCCTTATGCTCCCCTCAGGGTTATGAGACAGGCAGGCAGGAAGCAGGTCGTACCACGAGTCGCTAAAATGAGTCACTTCATAGCCGACCAGGGTGATGCCATCCTATATAAAAATGAAGCACAACACATGTGGCACTTGAAGATTATCATAGAAAAGGATACTATTGAGCCAGATCGATATCATGTTGGTCATGCATACTTCTACCCCTCCTGGTTGGATAATAACATAGGGGGAATATTCGAGCCAAGAGTTGGTACGGGGAACAGGGTCATAGACGAAGTCGCCGAAGCACAGGTGAAATATAACAAATTACGCAAAAGAGTTCGCGAGTCTAAAGCCGAGCACATGGAGAAACACAAAGCCAACATGGAAATGATCAATAAGTGGAAAGAGATGGCTGTTAAGTCAAGAAAAAGGTTGGAGTATCTGGAGTACAGCCTAATGGAATTAGAGGGAAATATGAGGAAGAGAGTCACCGATTGCAAGAACGCTAAGGGAAACGAAGGAGGGCATTTGGCAAGGGTATTCTTACTGCTGAACCTGTGCGAACTAGGGGAATTGATCGACAAGGGTATCCAGTCTGGAGAGGGTCCTTCTGGGACAAAATAGATTAGGTTTACTTGCTTTCTAAATGTAATAAGGCCAAGTGCCATTAGTGACATTATCTTATTTAGTATCATTTTGGGGCGGCTATTTTTACATTAATGAAATGAGGCAATTATTGGCACTAAAATTCTCCAAATCTATTTGTCGCTAGGCCTACCTCGGGCATAACGGGGCTCCCAAATTAGGACGCAAATTTATATTCCCGCAATATGTGTTTAAATATTGCAAACTTCTCAGAATTATTACTGACTTGGCCACCTTTTGTTTTTCTTTCTTTCATTTGATTATTCCCATTCCCTAAAGGTTGGTTCGTGCATACTGACATCATCAGCTTATCACACAAGATCCAGGTGCCTTCCACCTTCTCCTCCTCCTAGTCTACCAAAAGGCAACGAAAAAGCAAAAACGGAAGATTTGAATGGCACCAGAAAGGAAACAACACACAAGTTGAACATGCAGAAACTTCTGATGGTCAGGGTACTTGGGCCCCAAATGATGCAGTTTCACGGCTCGAATAGAAAATACTAGAACTCCACGGTGAGCTTGAGCATGTCCGGAATGTGGCAAACCTAGCCTTCTCACTTAGCGTCCCAGACATCAGTCATCCAAACACTCAAAACCCCACACCACCTCAAAACACACCCAACAAGCGCCCACAAAATCCTCTCGTACCTCACCATTATACAACTCCACCACAAAGTCAAACTATCCCATAACAGTACCAGCCAAACACCTACCATACTCCACAAAATACTCCACCAGTCATTCCTGAACCCCAGGATTCCACCAATGATCATCACTATACTCAAACTCCGGGTCACCAAAACAACCCTATATACGTGGAGAACCTACCTCACTCCACTCAACCCATCTCCTATGCACCGGAATCTGTTGAGAAGGACATGCTAATTAAGAACCTGGACGAGGAGCTCAGAAAGTTGACTAGTCGAGTTCAAGGCGTAGAAGGAGGTAGGGGATAGAAGTTCTAAACTATGAAGACCTATGCATACAGCCGGATGTAGAACTTCCAGAGGGTTACAAACCTCCCAAGTTCGAGATGTTTGACGGTACAGGCGATCCCAGGGTTCATCTAAGGACCTATTGTGACAAGCTTGTCGGGGTCGGAAAAGATGAAAAGATCCGGATGAAGCTTTTTATGGGGAGTCTTACGGGAAATGCCTTGTCTTGGTACATCAGCCAGGAACCTAAGAAATGGTCCAACTGGGTGAGTATGGCATCTGATTTCATGGACCGATTTAGGTTCAACACAGAGAATGCACCAGTTGTCTTCTACATTCAGAACCTCAAAAAGAAGCCCACTGAGACTTTCCGCGAGTATGCTACTCGTTGGAGGTCAGAAGCGGCCAAAGTCAGGCCAGCATTGGACGAGGAACAGAAGAACAAGTTCTTTATCAGAGCACAGGATCCGCAATACTATGAAAGGTTGATGGTTATTGAAAACCATAAGTTCTCGGATATCATCAAACTTGGTGAAAGGATCGTAGAAGGCATCAAGAGCGGGATGGTAACAAACTTTGAGGCATTGCATGCCACTAATAAAGCATTGTAATCAGGGGGTATATCTAAGATGAAGGACGTGGGAGCAGTAATGGTCGTGCAAGGACCCAAAACTCCATTCGTATACCGAACTTCTCCACTTGCGTATCAAGCACCTCCACCCACATATCAACCGTCACATCCACCTACATATCAACCCTATCCCCCGGATATTCCTAACCAGCCACTGCCTATCACACCTATAATTCCCAACCATCTCATTTTCAGTCACCTCGAACTCGTCAAAACTACCCAAGACCGCGACCTAATTTTGACCACAGACCACCCAAAAATACACTGCCATTGCTGAACCCATCGACCAGCTATATGAAAGGTTGAAGGTTGCTGCTTACGTCACTCCCATCCTTGTTGTGGCCACGGAGAACTCATCCCAATGGACTAACCCAAATAAGACTTGTACATACCATTCGGGCATGAAAGGGCACACCATCGACGAATGTTGCACATTGAAGGACAATATCCAGGCTTTGATTGACAACAAGGTCATCCAGGCAAAGAAGGCTACGCCTAATGTCCGCAATAACCCCCTCCCAGATCACAGGGGTGAAGGTGTCAATGTGATAGAGATGGATAAAGAATGGGATCCGGAGGGATCAATCGAACTTATCAAAGAGGGTAATGACCCCAAGAAACCCATAGTCACACTCAATACCATTATAGTGCAGGTACAGTCGCCAGTGGAGGTCGAGGTAACAGCATCAGTCCCATTTGAAGTTGAGGTAGCACCGCCTGCAGTTGCACCTATTCTATTTGAGGTGAAAGTAGCCACACCATTTAGAGTGACAGTATCAACCACACCGCCTTCCAGCACCGAGGTTGTACCACGGGATTATGTGGCTGAAGCTAGAAGAAAAGGAAAAACCAAGATGGGAGAATCTGGTGCCGCACAAGGGATGACTAGGATTGGAAAGGTCTATACACCCGAGCATTTGGGAGAGAAAGATTCTGTTTTATCTAGTTCACTTATACTGGATCTTACGGAGCCTGCTCATGTACAACATGATTTGGACCTGATCATAGAAAAGATTCTCTTTAAGTGAACCAGCCTATCCTCTGTATAGGGCTTACACGGCGACTGGAACAAAGACACATTTGGTTGTGAATTCCCATGTGGCAGACATATATCTACACAGACCAATCAATAGTTCAAGTCACACACTCCCATAATCCATTTTCTCTTCATAAAATTCCCTTCAATCCCCCCGTTTAGTTGACATGAATAGTTAAAGGGAAATATCCAAATCCATGTCTTATTATTTTCAATAATCCATACTTGTAGCAATGAAATACTATATATTCCTCCACCAAGTGATAAATGATTGATTACAAATATTTAGGATCTATTTTTATTTTCTCTATAAAGGCCCAAAAATACCTTGTTTACGTATCATTGGAAAGTGCATTAACATAAGTACGGCAATAAGAAGCGGCAATACAAAAGTGTGTAAACCATAAAAACGGGTCAAAGTAGATTGTCCTACACTAGCACTTCCGCGCAATAATTCGACCAAGGGTGATCCTATTACAGGAATAGCGTCAGGGACACCGTTACTATTTTCACTACCCAATAACCAACTTGGTCCCAAGGTAAGGAATAACCAGTTATGCCAAAAGATGCCGCAAACAGGCCTCTAACAGACCTCCCGTTATTGAAACAGGTCCAGATGACCTCTGGAGGAAAGTACAAGCAAGGGAGTATTCGGTCATCGATCATCTGAACAAGACTCCTGCTCAAATATATATCTGGTCGCTGTTACAGAATTTGGAAGCACACAGGAACGCTCTGATGAAGGTATTGGACGAAGCATATGTGCCCAATAACATCACAAGCGGAGAAATGGCTAACATGGTGGGACGGGTATTGGAAAGTCACAAAATCACTTTCCACGAGGATGAGTTGCCGCTTGAGGGTTTGAGTCACAATAAGGCACTACATATCACAGTGCAATGTGAAGACTACATCATTACCAGGGTCCTGATCGATGGAGGATCCAGTCTTAATATTTGCCCGTTGACAACACTAAAGAGGTTGGGAAAAGGCCTATACGAGATACGAGAAGGGACCATGAACGTGAAGGCATTTGATGGGTCTCCGAGAGCTACCATCGGGAAAATTAATCTCTGTCTGCAAATGAGGCCTACATGGTTTGATGTCGAGTTTCAGGTGATGGATATATCTGCATCCTACAATCTGTTGTTGGGACGACCGTGAATACACGTCGTTGGGGCTGTGGCATCAACTTTGCATCAGGCAGTGAAGTTTGAGTGGAACCATCAGGAGGTGATTATCCATGGAGATGGGAGCAACCCCATTTACACCCGCCAGACTATTCCGATGGTCGAGAATAGGAGAAAGCTAGGCGGAGAAACTTATCATCACATCGAGCGGGTCAATGCAATCGACAAAGATAAGTGGTGGGATAGAAAGATAGCAAGCGTGATGAACTGGGGAGGGTATGAGCCTGGCAAAGGTCCTGGCAAAAATCTTTAGGGCATTTCCATGCCAATACAGCCAAAGCGTCATGGCACTACTTTCGGCCTGGGATATCAATACACCTGGCAAGAATACAATGACTGGTCACCACCATGGCGAGGCCCGTACTATCCATTGGAGCAGCCTATACTGCACTTAAGTCAGACCTTCCAACAGGCCGACATCATATGGGGATCAGAGGAGGAAGAAGCACTGGTAGCCTTAAGGAACCTGTTCTTGGAGGATGAGGACATGGACTGTTGTGTAATTGTTGAGGAGGAGGAGGAGGAGGAGGAGTAAGGCCTTACCATCCGAGCTGTGGAGAGAGGATCCTTCCTCAAGAATTGGACTGTCAGACCATCCAGGGCCCGACGAGTCCTGGGGTAGCAAAGCTGAACAACATTGTTTTGTTTATTTTCTAAGAAAAATAATTTCCTTTTTGGCGTTGTGTTTTAAATAATATTTCCAATGTTCCGAAAACGATGTTTAAATTATTGATAATTGCTTTTATGCTTCAATGAATCAATATTTATTATTACCATTTTTCTCTCATATCTTTATCTATACAGCATTACCATTTCATGTCTCGATGAACCAACAACTGTGACTTGTAATGGGACGACGCAACAAAAGGATAGTGATTTGGAAGAAGAAAATGTCATACCCGAGGAAATTGTCAGAGAATAGAAGACTTTGAGAACAAACCTAAGTCCAATCTGGACGAAACAAAAAAATATCAACTTGGGAGACTCTGAAACTGTCAAGGAAACCCGCATCAGCATCCACTTGTCGCCATCAGAAAAAGAAGAGTACACAAAGTTCTTGAAAGGGTATGAGGACATTTTTGCATGGTCCTACGATGATATAACCGGGTTAAGTACATCCATTGTGGCTCACAAGTTACAAACCCAGCGTGTCCACTAGTAAAACAGAAACTCAGGAAATTAAAGCGTGACATGAGTCTAAAAATCAAGGAGGAGGTTACTAAGCAAATCAAGGCCAAGGTCCTCAGGGTGGTCGAATACCCAACTTGGTTAGCCAACATCGTTCCAGTTCTAAAGAAGGATGGGAAAGTCAGGGTCTGTGTTGATTATCGAGATCTCAAAAGGGCCAGCCAAAAGGATGATTTCCCGCTTCCAAACATTACACATCCTAATCGACAATTGTGCCAAGCATGAACTCCAGTCGTTTGTGGATTGTTTTTCTGGTTACCATCAGATCTGGATGGACGAAGAGGACGCTCAGAAAATGGATTTCATTACACCATGGGGAGTATACCGTTATAAGATGATGACATTCGGTCTAAAGAATGCTGGGGCCACTTACATGAGGGCTATGACTACCATTTTTCATGACATGATACATAAGGAGATCGAGGTATATGTGGACGACGTCATCGTCAAATCCAAGAAAGCCACAGATCATATAGCCGATTTGAGGAAGTTTTTCGACAGATTACAGAAATTCAACCTAAAACTAAACCCCGCAAAATGTGCATTCGGGGTTCCTGCCCGAAAGTTACTTGGGTTCATTGTCAGCCGCCGAGGGATAGAACTGGATCCGTCAAAAGTCAAAGACATCCAGGAGCTACCACCGCCGAAGAGTAAGAAAGATGTAATGGGTTTTCTAGGATGGCTAAACTACATCAGCTGGTTCATAGCCCAGTCCACAGTTATATGAGAGCCAATTTTCAAGATGTTGAAGAAAGATGATGCAACTAGTTGGACCGAAGATTGTCAAAAGGCTTTCGACAAGATCAAGGAGTACTTATCGACACCACCAGTCTTGGTCCCACCAAAGCCAGGTAGACCTTTGCTACTCTACCTTGCAGTGTTAGATGGAGCCTTCGGCTGCGTTCTGCGGCAGCACGACAAGACAGGGAGAAAAGAAAAAGCTATCTATTACCTGAGTAAGAAGTTCACTCTATATGAAGCGCGGCACTCTCTATTGGAACGTACCTGTTGCGCTCTGGCCTGGATAGCTCAGAAGCTGAGGCATTACTTCTGTGCCTACACGACATACCTCATATCAAGGATGGATCCCTTGAAATATATCTTTCAGAAACCCCTGCACACTGGCAAGCTGGCTAAGTGGCAAATCTTGTTGAGCTAGTTTGACATTGTTTATGTGACTCAGAAAGCAGTTAAGGGACAGGCGCTGGTAGATCATCTTGCTGAGAACCCTGTGGAAGGAGAATACGAACCCCTGAAAATGTATTTTCCCGATGAATAGGTACTATTCATAGGAGAAGATATTGATGAGTCCTACGACGGTTGGAGAATGTTCTTTGACGGAGCGGCAAATTTCAAGGGAATCGGCATTGGAGCCGTCTTGGTATCGAAAACTGGCCAACATTATATGGTATCTGCTAAACTCAGATTTCCTTGCACCAACAACATGGCAGAGTATGAAGCCTGCATACTAGGGCTCAACATGGCCATCGACATGAATATTCAGGAGCTACTGGTAATCGGTGATTCAGATTTGCTTGTGCACCAGGTACAAGGAGAATGGGCCACCAAGAATTCCAAGATATTACCATATCTGCACCATGTGAAGGAATTGAGAATGAGGTTCACGAAGATAGAGTTTCGGCACGTTCCCAGGATTCAGAACGAGTTTGTCAATGCGTTGGCCACTTTGTCATCCATGATATAGCATCCCGATAAGAACTTTATCGATCCTATCCCGGTAAGGATCCATAGCCAGCCGGCGTATTGTGCCCATGTTGAAGAAAAAACCGACGGGAAGCCTTGGTATCACGATATCAAAGAATATTTGGCAAAAGGAGAATATCCGGGGCATGCAAATCATACTCAGAAGCGTATGCTTCGGAGGTTGTCCATAAATTTCTTCCACAGCAGAGGAAACTTGTACAGAAGAACTCTTGATTTGGGATTGCTAAGGTGTGTCGATGCAAAAGAAGCTTCTAAGCTACTTGAGGAGATACATGCTGGGACCTGCGGCCCGCATATGAATGGCTTTGTCTTGGCAAAGAAGATACTTAGGGCCGGTTATTTTTGGATGACCATGGCGACAGATTGCGTCCAGTATGTCTGAAAATGCTACCAATGTCAAGTACATGCCGATATGATAAAAGTGCCGCCAAATGAGCTCAATGCGACAAGCTCACCTTAGCCATTCGCCGCCTGGGGAATGGATGTCATTGGTCCAATTGAGCCCACCGCCTCAAATGGGCATCGGTTCATCTTGGTAGCTATTGATTACTTCACCAAATGGGTCGAAGCAGCATCTTACAAGGTAGTAACTAAGAAGGTCGTAGCAGATTTTGTCCGCGACCAGATTGTTTACCGATTTGGAGTTCCAGAATCAATCATCACTGACAATGCCTCCAATCTCAACAATGATCTGATGAAGACCATGTGTGAGACTTTCAAAATCAAGCACAAGAATTCCAAAGCCTATAGACCTCAGATGAACGGATCTATAGAAGCCGCTAACAGGAATATCAAGAAGACACTGAGAAAGATGGTAGAAAAGCACAAACAATGGCACGAGAAGCTGCCATTCGCTTTATTGGGATACCGTACCATTGTTCGCACATCAACCGGGGCAACTCCCTACTTACTAGTTTATGGTACTGAAGCTGTTATTCCTGCTGAAGTAGAGATCCCTTCTCTGAGAATCATACAAGAAGATGAGCTCGGGGACGCAGAATGGATAAGGAGCCGTTATGAGCAGCTAGCCCTCATAGACGGAAAAAGGATGAATGCAGTGTGTCATGGGCAACTCTATCAGAATAGAATGTCCAGAGCCTTCAATAAAAGAGTCAAGCAGAGATAGTTCACACCGGGGCAGCTGGTGTTGAAGAAGATCTTTCCGCATCAGGATGAAACCAAAGGAAAATTCTCTCCCAACTGGCAAGGCCCTCACATGGTTCACAGAGTATTGACAGAAGGAACCCTCATACTTGCATAAATGGACGGATAAGTCAGGCCAAAACCGATCAACTCAGATGCAGTCAAACAATACTATGTGTAACTATTTATGTTTTCACAAAATGATATAAATTGAACTACGCTCGACCTGATTCTCGTTTAAGAGGGGATACGTAGGCAGCCCTGTGGGTTCTATCACAATTCAGTAAAAATCTTATTTCTCCCCACAATCAGAAACTGGGGCAGAATTTTGAGGACCCTCAAAATTCCAAAGCAATTTCAGCCGATCGCAGCATGTGCAGCAGTCAGACGTGTCCATCTAACTGGGGCAGAATTTTGAGGAACCTCAAAATTCTATAGAGGCAGAGGTTACGATGTCTCGGATCGTGTCACAGTCACTGGTTCATCTAACCAATTTCTAAAATAATATATTTTTATTACATCTTTGAAAACTATGCATGCTTGCTTGCAAAATGACTCTGTTTAGCCAATGCTACCCCCAGTGATTTGAACAGGACCTGCGGACCAAGCAAAGCAAGCCAAGCAAGCCGACGGAGGCACAAACCGACCTCCCCCTTTACAGAACTCATGATTTTTCTTTGGATGCAGGAGCGAAGAATATACATGCCTCCAAGTCACAACCTTCATAACAACTGTGATACTGAAATCTATTACCAGTTAAGAAAACCCTGCTATCACCTTCTATTTATTCTATTTTTGCATGGGACTAAGCCTTATCCCGAATTCTGTATGGGAGTAAGCCCTGTCCCGAATCTTGCATGAGACTAAGCTCTGTTTCCATATGCATGAGGCTAAGCCCTGCATCTATATCTGCTTGAGGCTAAGCCCTACCTCCATTTTGCATAAGGCTAAGCACTTCCTTCCATTTGCATAGGACTAAGCCCTGTCCCGAATTTTGCAAGGGACTAAGCCATGTCCCAAACCCTGCATGAGGCTAAGCCCTGCCTCCATATCTACATAAGGCTAAGCACTGCCTTCCATTTGTATGGGACTAAGCCTTGTCCCGAATCTTGCATGAGACTAAGCTTTATCTCCATTTGCATGAGGCTAAGCCCTGCCTCCATTTTGCATAAGGCTAAGCTCTGCCTTCCATTTGCATAAGACTAAGCCCTGTCCCGAATCTTACATGAGACTAAGCTCTGTCTCCATCTGTATGAGGCTAAGCCCTGCCTCCATATCTGCATGAGGCTAAGCCCTGCCTCCATTTTGCATAAAGCTAAGCACTGCCTTCCATTTGCATGGGACTAAGCCCTGTCCCGAATCTGCATGAGGCTAAGCCCTGCCTCCATATCTGCATGAGGCGAAGCCCTGCTTCCATTTTGCATAAGGCTAAGCTCTGTCTTCCATTTGCATGTGATTAAGCCCTGTCCCGAATCCTGCATGAGGCTAAGCCCTGCCTCCATTCTGCATAAGGCTAAGCTCTGCCTTCCATCTGCATGGGACTAAGCCCTGTCCCGAATCTTGCATGAGGCTAAGCTCTGCCTCCTACTCGCATAAGGCCAATTATCGCCTTTATTTGCCGAGAATAAGCACTCTCTCTCCAGCACTATCTATTTGCTCCTCTTTCGAGCTAAGCTCTGCCCTCAACCTCACAAGACTAAGCCTTGTCTTGTTGATTTTAGCATCATATTATTGCATCTCATGGGCTGAAATATCGCCAACTTGTCCAAAGGCGTCATTGTCTAAAGGCATCATCCTCATAGCCAGAAGACACCATGCCATGTCCTGAGGATCTCTCAAATTTGCATATCATTATTCAAAAGCGTCATGGTTTGGAGGCACCATTTTCATGGACCGAGAACATCATTCCATGGCCTGCGAATCCCCCACCGAACAATTCATGGCCCGGGACATCATGGTACAAGGACGTCATCCTCAACCGTCCAAAGACAATTCTCATAGTCTGAAGGGAATCTGCATCATGTTTAAATTTCCGCACAAATATATACTTGTAGTATCTCTTTACTTGCAGGTGACCCAACAAGCAACCGCTACCCCAACAGGAGCAATCCCGCTCCAGTTCTTTCAAATTATCTCAAATTTGACCGCTCACCATAATCGTTTTTCCACCCATTCTAAAGTCTCATGTCCGTTCTTGTGATGACTTCATCGGTATATTCCGTTGATGAATCCAGAACTACACATGACCTGATTCCTGTAAAACCAAGGATATGTAGGCAAATCAAAGACCGGGGTTCGCGTCTATTTTTTCAAAACACCCATTCGGTCAAAATTTATCATCATTTCTTTACCCGAAAACTCTTTTATCCTTCCCGGGTAAAGAGGGGCAGCTGTTGATACCCAATTTTTCCTTCATATATTTTAAATTTTGCATAAATACTTTCAAAATATGGTATATGCATGCACAAGTATTTTATAATTTTTTCTACAATTTTTTAAAGGCCCTAAATCCATTTATTTTTGCATTTTCAATTACATAAATGTTCCAAAATATTCCTCGTATTATTTTATGATGATTTAATCATCTAAATTCATCATTTATGTTCATATGAGTGTTCAAATATTTTAATTGCATTTTTTTATAATCACCTTTACATGTTTAAGACTATAATTGCATATTTTGCAAAAATAGCCTCTACATATGCATAACTACATTATCTATACAGAAATTGACATTTTATGTTTTTATAATATTGAATAATTATTTTAAATCGCCTTCATGCTTGAAAATCATTTTTTATCATTTTATTAGTTATCTTTAAAATTATTTTAATTAGTAAAATGGTATTTAAATAACAGCCCCTAATTTACACCCAAAATCGGATCCCCCCCCCCCAATCTAATTTATTAAACCCAAGCGCAATTCAAATCAGACCCAACCCCAATTAAACCTAACCCGACCCAGACCCCCTTCTAATCCTGGCCGTTGATCTCTGAGATCAACAACCCTTGTTCTTTCTTACCATATTAATCTCAAACGACCCCTCCCCTAACCTAGCCCATTTCTCATTATGCTCCGCCGCCTTCATTCCCTCATCTCTTCAATTCACTCTCAACTCAACCTAACCCTAATCGACGTCACCGGCGGAGACCTCCTTTCCATGAAGTTTCTATGTATTCTTCGACCATTACCGGCCTTCTATACCTCCTGGTTGTTTGACTACATGGATCCTTAAAAGAATCTCAAGGAGATTCAACCTGGTTCTTTGTCCGAAATTTGTTTACTGGCTTGTCTAGGGCTATTTTCTTTTGTGAGTACTGATTTCCTCCTATTTTTTAGTTTGAATCCATGGTTTTTGACCACGTTTCTTTCATCTCTGTTGTTTTGAAACCCTTGTTCTACAAATACTTGAATCTGTTCAGATTTTTGTAGATATGAAACGATTCGAGCATTATTTGGTGTTTTCCCTCGAAAATCTTTTGTTTTGGTTAGCTGCTTCGATTTCATTTACCTTCTTTTAAAACTAGGGTTCGTCCTGAGTTTCTTCAAAAGGTTTTTAACTTTCAATTGTTGAATATGACTATCTCTTTACATGTTTGATTAATATTCGTGTATATGCTCAAACCCTAGATATTCTTGTTTGTGACACTGAGTTCTTCAAAAAATTTCGTTAATGTGTTTATTTCTATGAACCAGTTATATCGACTGATTCTATTTTTATGTTTTGAATAACTCTTTCCTATTGAAATCAGTATTCGTTGGTTTTTTACTGATTGATTTCTATTAGGGATTCGAATAATTTTCCTGTTAAAATTGATATTTTATGGGATTTTTACTTGTTTCCTTATTTGTCACCTTGATTAATTATACTTGCCTTAATTAATTATCAGTACGGTTTGGAGATTTGACTGACTCCCTATATGGTACGATATTGATCACTTACCTTATTTGAGCCCTAGTTCTGTACCATTAATTGATTCTCCTCAACTTAAGAGGTCTCTTTCGGATTTTCCACAGGAATTGATCCCCTAATTGGCTAATTGATTTTATTTGATTGTTTTACATACTGTGATTTCTTCTTTACCTTATTTTTTTTACCACACTAAGTGCTCTATATACCCTCTCATTCTGATTCTTCAAACACGAACAACAGTTCACAAACACACTCACACACAAACTCTGCTCTCATCTCTCTCTCTGCTACTTGTGTTTGTTGCTTGTCTAGTCGGCTGAAAGCCAAGACTAGACTGTTGAATCCTGCCTACTTTACCTTCTGCTTCTGCTTCTGCTTCCTTAACTGGTATGCTCTCACTATTGCCGTTCAATTAAACCTATGTGTTTCTCTTACAATTAGTATGCCTTCTTCTGAACCTGTATGTTTTCCTGCTCAGCATGTCTACTACTATTTTAATTCAACTATGTGCCTTGTTATCAGCATGTTCACTTTCCTGTTATTAAACCAGTAGGATCTCTATACCAGCCTGCCTATCTTTGATTAAACCTATGTGCTTCATATTGTTCCTAATCAGCATGTGTACAGCCATTCAATCAGACTATACGCTTCCTGCTATTCAATATGTTTCCTTATAATTAACATGCCTTCTTTCTGCTTAATCAAACCGATGTGTCTGTTGCAATGCTATGTCTACCTATACGTTTACTGCAATAGCATGCCTACTTCTATTTGATTGGACCTATGTGTCTTGTTTTCAACCTGTTTACTCCTGTTTTAACCAGACCTATGTGCTTCTGCTTTCAGCAAATTTGTACTTGCCTATGTCTAAACTGGACCTATGACTACTTCTCCACTAGCATGCTCTTAAAATGTTCACCTTTCACAATATGACTCCCCAGCCCTACTATCCCTCTGTATGTGACTGAATACTCACCTAGTGACAGTTAATTAACTAAGTGGAAGCTCTAAGTTACCCTGTTCCTGTATAATATTTGACTGTTGGGACCTTTGTTTGAGTCACAATGATTGAATGACCTTGTTTGCTCCTTTACTTCCTGAGAATCTAAAACTATTTTTTTTCTTTAAAAACTATCTCCTTATTTCAACTCCTATTCCTAGAATACCTAGGGTCTTGCCCCTCTAGTGTGCGCATTGCTTAGGAGTCCATGAGACTCCTCTGAACTTTGACACACTGGAGTTGGCTTTCCAAACTTGCTCACAAAGGGTTACTTTGAGATTTTTCTGGTATGAGCATTGCCCGGGGTCCTTCAGGCCCTTGGGAACTTTGACACACCAGGATACTATTGGGTGCACTATGAGGTTATGGCATTTTTTGGACTGGTTGAAGGCCTGGTCTGCCAGTTTTATCCTTTGGGCCTATATTCAGGCTCCCTATAGTTGTAGCAATTTCACTTCTATAATTCATTATTAATGTTGGTATGTAACGATAATTTCTTGTAAACAGATATTGGGGAAACTAGTAAAACTGGGAGGGATTATTATACATATTTTTGTTGGGAATGGGTATATATCATGCCTCTATGTTTTAAAATCAGTGTTTACATTCTAGAAACGATGCCTATAGGACATTGCAGTGTTCATCACTTGTGTGCATCGTAGATATCATGCCTATAGGTTTTAAAATCAGTGTTTGCATTCTAGAAACCATGCCTAAAGGACATTGCAGTGTTCATCACTTGTGTGCATTCTATATACCATGCCTATAGGTTTAAAGTCAATCTTGCACTTTTAGATATCATGCCTATAGGTAAAAAAAATTGATTTCTTCATTTAGGAGCCTGTTAAATAGTTCAGCGTATTCGACATTTAGAAACCATGCTTATAGGGTAAAATCAATCTTGCATTCTAGACATTTGCTTAGTCTAAAATCAGTCTTTAATGCCAACGACGTTTTGAAATTAACCACTGCGTTTAGCTACCATTGTCTAAAATCAGTCGTCACATCTAAACAGCATGCCTATAGGATCTAATGAACCAAACTGCTAGTTTAAAATGGTTTTATTGGTTTATTATAATCATGATTAATGATTAGATACCAGGCTTATAGAACATCGATATTACACACCTAGGCAAGCCAGCGGCGCAATTAAAATCCCGCAAACTATAAAACTACGCTTTCGTTATCTGTGAACTGCCCAGCTTCGACGGGTTTTAAATCAGTAGGCAAACTGATTAGGTATTTAACGCTTTGCCTTAACTCAATGCTGCATATTCTCTACTTATCATGCTCACCTAGATATATTGTTCTAGGACCTCTCTAAAATATCTGAAATTTGTTGTTTGAGACGTGCACTTGTTTGCTCTATTTTTGGAGGTAAAATGTGAGCCTTTCAACTGTTCTATCCTTGGTCCAGTCCTATGTGTTTTGTTTGTCTCCTAGAGTTTTCTCCTTTTAATTACTGTAGGAGATTCTAGATCCACCTTAACTATAAGTCATAAATACCTCCGGGACTATATAGGTAAAGGGGCGGGTAATGCACGCATAGGATACATCTTAAGGTTGCTAGAACGCTTTAGGCTATGACCTACGTGTTTTGTTTGTGAGCCTTTCAACTGTTCTATCCTTGGTCCAGTCCTACGTGCTTTATTTGTCTCCTAGATTTTTCTCCTTTTAATTACTGTAGGAGATTCTAGATCCACCTTAACTATAAGTCATAAATACCTCCGGGACTATATAGGTAAAGGGGCGGTAATGCACGCATAGGATACATCTTAAGGTTGCTAGAACGCTTTAGGCTATGACCAAGGGAGGTTAATTGGGTAGTAAAGGATATGATGACATGTGCACCAATGCCACGTGTAACGCCTCTATTCGAGGGAAGTTTACCGGGTATTGTACAGAAGTGATCCTATAGGCCAACAAACCTAGGACCCCCCTTCTATTCCCGTTTGAATGAACTTTATATATTTATGTGCTTTGTTTCTTTAATGACTAATTCACAAAAAATGAGTTTGGCCGGGACTCACATTTGTAGACCTCGAGGGATGCCTAACACCTTCCCCTCAAGGTTATTTCGAGCCCTTACCTAATCTCTGGTAATGCAAATCGGTTTATGAGTTATTTTCTTTAGGTGTCCTAACGCACCTTAAATCTGTTAGGTGGCGACTCTTCAAATTCCATACCCAATTCCCAAAAGGAAAAGGAGTTGTCCCAGAATGTCGAAACCCAGACTCCGCGAGGAAAAAAGGGGCGCGACAGGAGACAGTGGTGGAAACTGAGGAAGAGATGTTTAACATGGAAGAGGTTGCAGAGACGTGTGAGATCTCAATCCATGCTCTTCATGGCACCACAGGTTACAAGACTCTAAGACTCTCTAGTTACTGTCAACAGAGACCACTCAATACCTTATTGATATAGGATCAAATCATAACTTTATTGACAGGGATTTGGTGACTAAAATGGGCTGGAAGGTGGATTCATGTGAATTACTTGATGCTAATTTAGCTGATGGAAACACAGTGCCAATCTCAGGAGTGTGCAAGGGAATTGAGTGGTTGTTGCAAGGTTCTCTGTTTAGAGCATACTTTCTGTTGCTTCCTTTGGGAATTTGTGATGTAGTGTTGGGGGTCCAGTGGTTAAGTGATTTGGGCGACATTTTGTTCAATTTTAAGAAATTGACTATGCAATTCAAATATGAAGGGAAGATGTTACTCTTGTAAGGAATTAGGCCCAAACTACAGATGGTAGAGTCGGATGCCTTGCAGAAAATACAAAAGGAAGGTGCCCAACTGTTTATAATTAAGGTTACAAGGAATGCACCAGAGAAGCACAATGAGGGACAGGAGCAGCTTCCAGGCACTAAACCTGTTGAGATTCAGCAGGTGTTGCAGGAGTTTGAGGCAGTTTTTAGTGAACCAAAGGGGTTGCCCCCTTTCAGGGAACCTTTTGATCATCACATTCCACTCAAAAAGGGTCCAATCCAGTAAATGCAAGGCCCTACAGGTATTCTCCAATGCAAAAAGATGTTATTGAAAAAATGGTAAAGATATTACAATCCTAGGGCTTAATACAACACAGTAGTAGTCCATTTGCATCTTCAGTTGTATTGGTAGAAAAAAAGGATGGTAGTTAGAGATTATGTGTGGATTACAAAGCTTTAAACCAGATTACAATTAAAGACAAGTACCTATACCTATCATTGAGGAGCCGTTGGACGAATTGGAGGGTTCACAGGTGTATTCTAAGATTGATCTTCGATTAGGCTATCACCAGATTAGGATGGCACCCTCAGACATTCACAAGACAGCTTTTAGGACCCATTCCGGTCATTACGAGTATTTGGTGATGCCATTTGGCTTAACCAATGCTCCCTCTAGTTTTCAAGGCTTGATGAACCACATTTTTCAAGAGCATTTGAGGAAGTTTATCTTAGAGTTCTTTGATGATATACTGGTTTTTAGCAAGACTATGCAGGATCATGTGGTTCACTTAAAGGAGACCTTTAGATTGTTGATGCAGCACCATCTCTTTGCCCGGAAATCCAAATGTCATTTTGCTACAACAAGTGTGGAGTATCTGGGTCATTATATCTCTGCCAAGGGGGTCTCTACTGACCTTAAGAAGATCCAGGCAGTACAAGAGTGGCCAACCCCTTCTACTGTCAAGAAATTAAGAGGCTTCTTGGGGTTGGCTGGGTATTACAGGAGATTCATTAGGGGTTATGGGCAGATCAGCAAGCCCCTGACTCATCTATTGAAGAGATTTTATTTCAAGTGGACTGAGACGTCAAGTGCAGCGTTTCAGTCATTAAAAAATGCTCTAACTACTACACCAACGTTAGCTCTACCAGATTTTAGCCTGGTATTTACAGTCGAACTGATGTGTGTGGTGTGGGAATTGGAGCTGTGATTATGTAGAAGGGCCAACCTATTGCATATCTAAGTAAAGGGTTATCTCTACAACACCAAGCTATGTCTGTGTATGACAAAGAGTTGCTAGCATTGGTAATGGATGTCACAAGATGGGGTCAGTATTTAACAGGTAAACATTTCATTGTTAAAACTGATCAAAAGGCCTTAAAATTCCTACTTGAGCAAAAGTTGCACACAGGAGCACAATTGAAGTGGGTGACTAAACTCATGCAGTATGACTTTGACATTGAATATAAGAAGGGTAAGGAGAATAAAGCTGTAGATGCTCTATCCAGGATTCCTGCAGTGGAAATTGCTGCTCTCTCCCTATCCACCGTGAGAACTGACCTACTACAGGCCATCATGAACAGCTGGAGTACAGATCCTGAGTTACAAGAGTCAATGCATCGATTGGGTAATCCCAAACAAGAAGTGAAGGGGTATTCTCTCATTAATCACCAATTGCAAAAGAATGGGAGACTAGTGGTTGGGCCTAATGCAATGCTTAGGAAGGAGATACTTCAATTGTGGCATGACTCAGTTACTGGTAGTCATTTTGGAATTGACCACACTTACAGGAAGATTGCTGCTCTGTTTTACTAGAGAGGGATAAAGGAAGATGTGGAGAACTATGTTAAAAATGCGATGTGTGCCAAAAAAGCAAGTATGACCACTCTGCATCTCCAGGCCTATTGCAGCCACTACAAATCCCAGCACTGGCATGGAGTAGCATTAGCATGGATTTCATCGAGGGGTTGCCTAAGTCCAATGGGAAAGAAGTCATTTGGGTAGTGGTGGATAGATTGACAAAGTATGCTCATTTTGCAGCAGTTAAATATCCTTATTCTGCAATAGACATTGCCAAGTTGTTCATGGAAAATATCTTTAAGCTTCATGGAATGCCTAAAGATATTGTGAGTGACAGGGACCCAATCTTCACGAGCAAATTGTGGCAGGAACTGTTTGTTACCCAAGGAATGACCTTAAACACTTCTACTGCTTACCACCCACAATCCGATAGTCAAACTGAGGTTATCAATAGGTGTTTGGAGACTTATTTGCGATGCTACTGCTCTGACTCACCTCCAGATTGGGGGCATTATTTGATCTTTGCAGAATGGTGATATAATACCACTTTTCACACATCCACTCAGACCACACCATATGAAGCCTTGTATTGCCAGACTCCACCTTTACACTTGCCTTATATGCAAGGAGATTCAGGGGTACCAGAAGTGGATAGAAGCTTGACGACAAGGGAGCTCAAGTTGCAGCTACTTAAGTTCCATCTGTCCAGGTCTCAACAGAGGATGGTTGACCAAGCCAACAGGAAAAGATCTGACAGACAGTTTAAGGTTGGAGAGTGGGTATATCTTAAGATTCAACCCTACAGGCAGATGACTTTATCTAGCAGACACTTCACCAAACTTTCTTCCAAGTATTATGGCCCATACCAGATCCTTCAGAAGGTAGGCAATGTTGCCTACAAACTGTCCTTGCCTCCACAGTTGATGTTACACCCCACCTTCCATGTATCATTACTTAAACCTTGTTACGAGGTCCCTAGAAAAGTATCTCACCCTCCAGTTTTGGACTTGTCCAGCCCTTATTATCCTTGCCTTGCTAAAGTGTTGGACAGAAGGATGGTTCTGAAGGGGAATAAAGCAATAGTTCAGCTTCTACTTCAATGGGATCAGCTTCCAGAAAATCAAGCAACTTGGGAAAATGCTAGTATTTTGCGTGTCAGGTTTCCATCCTTCCTTCCTTGAGGACAAGGAAGATTTTCAAGGGGGAGTACTGATATGAACTGCGTCAATTGCACAGGTGCGGGAGTAGTACATAGAGCTTGAGTAGCAGTGTGAGAATAAGTAGTTAAGTTAGTTATATAGTTTGAGAACTAGGAGTTTAGTCCCTAAAAGTGTTTTTCACTTTGGCCCAGTTAGTCTTATATTTCTTTTACTTTAGTATCCATCTCAGTCACGTTATATGTATTGTACTTTACCCATTTGAGGATTATGAATGAGAATACTTAGTTCTTTTCCCTTCTCTCTTAGATTGCTAGCTTAGATCTCATTATTTTCATTGCAAGTTAACAGATTATATCATACACACTCTTCCCTGACACACACACGCTGAAGCCTCTAGTAACAAGTGGGAATTACAAAGTTTAGAGCTAAAATTCAAAAATTGCAAAGCTGAATTTCAGTTTCAAATCCTTGTCTTCTCTCACATTTTCTGGGGATTTCAGAGCTTGATGGAACTGTAGAGCTTGTTTCGAAGCTGAGAGTTTGATTTAAACTCAAATCTTTATTCGATTCCGCTAATTTTACTATTTAGGAAACTGCTGAGCTTCAGTCGAGTTTGCCTCTGCCTTTAGTCCGTTTATTCGAGTTTTCTTTGTTCAACCAGGTTAGTTTTCAAACTCCCTTGTATTATGCTTTTATTTAATGATTAAAATGGCCGAATCTTTATTTCATTTTTCTAGAACGGCTCAATGCCTGATTTTTGCTAGTGCCATGTATAATGAATGTGCATTTTGATCCAATTTGGAGTTTGTTTGAAGGCTATGAAACAATTTGAAACATAACATGAATAAATTAAAATTCCTCATCTCGATTAGGAATCCTACTGTGAATTGGTTAATCATCTTAGTCGAAACGCATTATTCTCGTTTTAAGCTTGGGGATAGTCGATACCTTATTTAATGGCTGCAAATCTGCTCAAATATTCCTTCTGTGATCATAGCATTTAATGAGTTGATCATTTACGAATATGGGTGAATTTTGAACTTTGGCTGAATATTAGTGTCATGTGGGGGAGCAGTGTGTTTCGTGCTATACCTAGCTCTTTAGTCACTATGAATGAATCAAGTTTTGACTCCAACAATTCCTTCTCCATAATGTGTGACCTTTAATAATCTCAAATCTAGGAAAATCAAATAATTCATAAACTTCGTAGTTTACTTTAGGCGCGATTAATAAATCATCATGATTATGAGTACGGTTTCGTGGCATAGTCATGATACATAACCCCCAATTCGAGTTTGCGTTTCATGTGACTCGACCTCAACTTCAAATAATAATTAAAATCAACATGTTGCAGATCACTGGTGCGTTTCACGTGACGCGATTCGCAATATGTACAAAAAACAAACAATGCGCGACATTGCGACTTGTTCAAACTAATCCCATAAATCCTAAAAGCAATTAAAATTCTTTTAAAAGCGTTTAGAAAGTAAAAATGCACAATATGTTTAAACATGTAATAAACGGATAATTAGGCCAATTATTAATAGTTGAGCGACCGTGCTAAAACTACGGAACTCGGGAGTGGCTCTTACCTTCTCCCGGATTAACAGAATTCCTTACCCATCCTTCTGGTTTCGCGGACTTTAAAACAGAGTCAAATTTCCTCGACTTGGGATTTAAAATAAACCGGTGACTTGGGACACCATAAATTATTCCAAGTGGAGATTCTAATTAAATAAATAATCTCATTTCGAATAATATCACTTTAATTGAAAAAACTCCCTATCCCCTCGGAAAAAAAGAGGTGTGACAAAGAGTTTGAGGTTTCGTGAATTATATTTGTGCCTATCTTTGGGGCTTGTCTCTTAGTTACACTCTAGCTCTATATCAGTAGTATTAGAAAATTAAACAACTCATAAACATTCGTAGTTTGCTTTAGGCGCGTTTAAATAAATCATCGTGACTATGGGTACGGTTCCTATGGTATATATAGTCACGATACATAACCCTAATTCGAGTGTGTGTTTCACGCGACTCGATCATAACTTCAAATAATAATAATGAAACATGTTAATCACGGGTGCACTTCACGTGACGCGATTCGCAATGTATACAAAAATAATAAGCGCGCGACATCGCGACTTATTTAAATAAATTTCATAAAAAGCGGTTAGAAAGTAAAATGCACAATAGGTTTTAAATAAATTTGATGTGGTCAGTGTATGAGTCGCTAGCATCAATGGACTCAAGAAACAAACTTCCTTGGGAGAATTCACCAACACATTAATAATCATTTTCCCAATTCTTGTCATCCACTTATCCATCATAATGGAGCAGCCATACTTGTTCAACACAACTTTATGCTCCTCAACAATGTTATTAGTCTCCTCCACTTCCTTATTTAGATAAGGACCTCTGATTTCATGATAAGTGGGAGGCTTCATTCCAGGTCCGTATTGACCAACGACCTCAATAAAGTCTCCAAAAGTGTCATAGTTGACACAATTGAAGGGGAGCCCAGCATCATAGACCCATCGTGCAAAAGCTCTAATTGCACGATCCCTCAAAATGTCCTTAGCAATTTTTGTACATCTTTTCCACCGCTCTTTGCTTCCGGCTTCTTTGGAAAATAGCAATCTATAGGACCTTTAGTCCTACTCGTAACCGTCGATGATCCATGGCTTGAAGAGATTGCATCTCTTCCCCGTTTTTTTGGAAGTGACAATTCTTCAATATCATCATCATCATTATCAAGATTGGTCACCAATGGTTGATGACACATTTGATTTTTTTGCTCCTTCTTCTCAACAAAATTCTTTATTTTATCCCTCACCTCTGGTGGTCATTTCGGACAACTTGTGACGTTTCTATCGCCACCAATAAGATGAAATTTAAAGCGATAAATTTTACCCGTTGTAATCTTGTTACAAAACTTGCATACAATATTTGTATTCTTCTCATTAACTCTATCGCCATATCGCCAAGCCGGGTCTTTATCTTTCGAACTTTGAGATATTTTGAAATCCCTATTAAGATATAAGAAAATACATAATCAAAAAAACTGAAAATACATATAATATATATAATAATCAATTTTATAAACTGAAATACACATTAAAAAATTAAATAAACTAAAATATAACACACACATATATAATAATGAATTTTCTAAAATGAAATACATATAAAATTAATCAAATAAACTGAAAATATAACATATATATAATAATTAATTTTATACACTGAAATATACACTAAAAAATCAAATAAACTGAAAAATATAATGAAAGAAAGAAGGAAAAAGGAAGAAGAAGAATCAAACCAGCGTTATGCAGTCCAGCGACTGGTCAGAAAAAGAAAGAAAGAAGAAGGAAGAAAGAAGGAAAAAGAAAGAAAAAATAGGAGAATCTGGACGGGAACAAGAAGAAGAAAGAAAAAAAAGAGAAGAAGAAAGGAGAAGAAGAAAATTACCTGGACTGGAGAAATGGTCAGCAATGGTCGAGCCTCGAGCGATTTTTTATCGATGAAGAAGAGAAAAAATAGCAGAAACCCTAGGTCAGAGAAGGGGTCTGTTTTGTTGAGCAATTAACAAAAGCGAGCTTAGGGGTCTATTTTGTGTAATAAGAAAACAGACCCAATCTTTTTTTTAAAGGGCCCTCTGCGCTTTTTAAACAGAAGCGATCGCTTCGTAGCTTCTGTCGCTTTGTCCACTGAAGCGTGCGCTTCACACGGTCGAGTCGCCTCAGGCAGGGAAAAGCGATGTCTGGTCGCTTCGCGCTTAAAGAGACAAAGCTATCGCTTTTCCAAACACTGGCGCATCATAATAATTATTCCAAGTGGCAACTCTAATTAAATAAATAATTCCATTTTGAGTAATGTTACTTTAATTGAAAAAACTCCCTATTCTTTGAAAAAAGGAAGTGTGACATAAACTCGGTGTGAGATGCACTGAAGAGAGTCTAAACCGCTATGCATCCCATAGGATATTTTTTCCTGGTGAATTCTGCTGGTTGAATCAATCCTCGGGAGAAACTCTGAATCTTTATGCATTCATGGAAATCTTTTTGGTGAATACTTAAGTTTTGTTCATAGAGCCATATTAATTGAGATAGTTTAGTTTGAATTGAACTGGATGTGAAATCCATGAAGGAAAGTCGTCTTCTTTAAGCGTTTCTAGGAATTTTTTGGTAAATTCTTAACTTCTGTTGATTGATTTGGTCCTCCTTGTAACTGAGATAGTGGGTAACCAACAATGTTAATAAAAGTCATTGCTCCCTCATTTAAGGTGATGGGACAAGGGTTTAGTGGTTCCTCGGTGAAGCCATGCATTTTAGAGAAGTTTGTGCTTCAAACAATAGTGCACTAAGTGATTCTAACGAGAATCAGTCATTTATTTTTAACCTTATCTTTGAGGAATTGGATTAATATCGGCATTATTATATATTGCAAGCTGAAATTTATAATTTAATTACAATTTAATTTTGGTGTACTAATTTACAGATGTTCAACTTCTTTTTTAATTTCTCGTAAATTGTGTGCTTCACTTAAAAGAAGTGTGGCTTTTCTTCTCGTTTTTCACTTCAAATCCCATGGTCCTTATTGCTTTTTTGCACTTTTAGCTATCACTGGTTCAAGTAACTAGAAAGTTCTATTCTTGTTTTGCATTCAAGTTTTGCAGTCTTATCGTTTTTGGAATTTTTTGTAGAATTGCAGAAGGCCGTGATGCGGGGACATGATAACTCAAATGGGTCTTCAAAAAAATCCAGTAGTGGTATGATGGATGATTTGCCAACTTCCAATACGGAGAATATGCAAAACAACATGAAAGTTATTTTATACAGGTTGGCTGACACTATCTTTAGGTTAAGTGCAGTATTTTATAGTCTCTTATGGTTTTACTGTTTCTTGAAGATTTCAAATAGTTGTAATTAGCTAAGCTAGACGAACGTTATTACATACTATGTGTGAGTTACGTCCTCAATCATGTGAGATTGATGTTAGTGTTGGGGTTGAAGTGGTAGTGTTAATGGGAAATGAGGAAAGAAGGTGAAAAGGCAACTTTGGCTTTTGCACTTTGTCCCTCATTGGTTAAAGAAAAGTATTTTGTTGGGTTTAAATATAGAAGCACTTCCTTAAGCTCTTAAAAGGAGCTAAGAGGAAGGGGCCTCGCGCCGTCGTCATCGCTCGCTCGGCTCGGCTCGGCTTCGGCTTCGGATCCGGTTCCGGATTTGGTCAATTGATATGATTGATTGACTTAATTTTTTGGACCAATAAAATGAAATTAATTAAATAAATATTAATATTTTGTATTAATATTTTGAATGAATAGCCACCAAAGAGAGACTGCATTTCACGAATAGCCATCTGAAGTGTGAACAGCCACTTTCACACCCTTTCAATCCAGAATTTGTTGGCTATAAATAAGCAGCCATTCCTTCAGTATTTTTCATCCTGAAATCTTCTGCTTCATCTCCTTCTTCTTTCTGCATCATTACTTTCAAAACAAAGTAAGTCAAAGTCGTGTGATTTCCACCATTATTTTGAGTTTGCTGATAACTTAGTGGTTTGAAATGCCGCTACCGCTAAGTTGGAAAGTTCCGTTCTATCCTGGGAAGAATTTATCCGTTAACCTTGGGCAACAGTGAGGGGATAAGATTCTTTAAGGACACACAAGGAATTTGTGGGATCAGAACATAATTCTGCCATTTTTGTTCATTTATTTTTTCTGGTTTTAGTCACTTAAATTTCAGATTATCTAACAAGCTTAAAGAATCTTACTGTTTATACATATCTTTAGTGTTTTGATTTTCGAAGTGACTCTCCTAATAAGTTTGAAGAATAATCTCTTCACTTTGTTAAAATCAGTTTGAAGAATAATCTCTTCGCTGTGTTGTTTTGGGTTGAAGGATTAAATACTTCACCATTTACTGAACCTGTTTGTGTCATATTGACAGAAATGACTAACAGAGAGGAACTAAATACGTGAACCTGCAGTGACTGTTACTGCTAACACAGTTTCAGGGATGCCAGGTCCTAGCCGTCCTACTGCACCTGCAACGGCGATGCCACCAGCGGAAAAGCCGGGGAAATTTTCTGGTGTTGACTTTAAGAGATGGCAGCAAAAGATGTTCTTTTATCTAACCACTCTAAGTCTGCAAAGGTTCATTCAAGAGGATGTTCCAGTCGTTCCTGAAGGAACCCCTGACAACGAGCGCTTCCTTGTTACTGAGGGTTGGAAGCACTCTGATTTTCTGTGCAAAAATTACATTTTAAGTGGGCTGGAAGATGGCTTGTACAACGTTTATAGTGTCATGAAAACATCAAGAGAATTATGGAATGCTCTTGAAAAGAAGTACAAGACTGAAGATGCTGGACTTAAGAAGTTTGTGGCCGCCAAATTTCTGGATTTCAAAATGATTGACGGTAAATCTGTCATAAGACAAGTCCAAGAATTGCAAGTTATTGTTCATGACCTCCTTGCTGAAGGTATAAAACGAGTTAATATTTTTATTCAAGATATTAATTATTGTACTAATTATAAAATTATGATTGAAGGTATGGTCATAAATGAAGCGTTTCAAGTTGCGGCATTTATTGAAAAGCTGCTTCCGCTGTGGAAGGACTTTAAGAATTACTTGAAACATAAGCGCAAGGAGATGACGCTTGAAGACCTTATTGTTCGTCTACGGATTGAAGAGGAAAACAAGGCTGCTGAGAAGAAATCTCGTGGAAATTCAACAATAATGGGTGCAAATATTGTTGAGGAAGCTTCAACGAGTAAAAAGAGAAAGAAGCCGTCTGGATCAACGAATTATCCAAGCAAGAAGAGGTTTAAAGGTAATTGCCACGACTGTGGAAAGGTTGGACACAAGGCTACTGAATGTCATGCACCAAAGAAGGACAAGTAGAAAAGACAAGCAAACATGATTGAGAAGAATGATGAAATAGACGACCTATGTGCCATGTTTTCAGAATGCAACCTAGTCGGAAATCCTAGAGAATGGTGGATTGATTCAGGAGCAACTCGACATGTTTGTGCTAACAAGGAGTTGTTTACTTCTTATACTCCCACTGGACCCGATGAGACAGTGTTTATGGCAAACTCCGCTACTGCAAAAATTGAAGGAACGGGCAAGGTGGCTTTGAAGATGACTTCGGGAAAGATTGTGACTCTAAAAGATGTTCTTCATGTTCCTGAAATGCGGAAGAATTTAGTCTCAACATCACTTATAGTCAAGAATGGATTTAAGTGTGTTTTTGTTTCCGACAAGGTTGTAACTAGTAAGAATGAAATGTATGTAGGAAAATGTTACCTGACTGAGGGCATTTTTAAGCTCAATGTAATTGCCATTGATATGAATAAAGTTTCAGCTTCTTCTTACTTGCTTGAGTCAAATAATTTATGGCATGAACGTTTAGGCCACGTCAACTTCAAAACTTTGCGAAAAATGATTAATTTGGAAGTATTACCTAAGTTTGAATGCAATAACTCGAAATGTCAAATATGTGTGGAATCAAAGTATGTTAAGCATTCTTATAAGTCAGTTGAAAGGAATTCAAATCCTTTAGACTTAATTCACACGGATATTTGCGACATGAAGTCAATACCATCTCGCGGTGGGAAAAAGTATTACATAACTTTTATTGACGACAGTACTAGATATTGCTATATTTACTTACTTAATAGTAAAGATGAAGCAATAGACGCATTCAAGCAATACAAAAATGAAGTTGAAACGCAATTAAACAAAAAGATTAAAATGATAAGACGTGATAGAGGCGGGGAATATGAATCTCCTTTTGAAGAAATATGTTTGGAAAATGGCATTATTCACCAAACAACTGCCCTTTACTCGCCGCAATCTAATGGAATTGCAGAAAGAAAGAATAGAACATTAAAGGAGATGATGAACGCCTTATTAATAAGTTCTGGTTTACCTCAAAACTTGTGGGGGGAAGCTATTCTTACAGTTAATCAAATACTGAATTGAGTTCCCCATAGCAAAACACAATCCATTCCATATGAAAAATGGAAAGGAAGGAAACCTAACTTAAAATATTTTAAAGTGTGGGGGTGTTTGGCTAAAGTGCAAGTTCCTAAACCAAAAAGGGTAAAAATTGGACCAAAAACCGTTGATTGTGTTTTCGTAGGATATGCAACAAATAGTAAGGCATACCGGTTTCTGGTTCATAAATCAGAAAATCCCGACATTCATATTAATACGGTAATTGAATTGGATAATGCTGAATTTTTTGAGAATATTTATTCGTATAAAATGGAATGTGAGTCGTCTAATGAAAAATCTAAGCGACCTCGGGAAGAAGCAAAGGAAAGTTCGTTTGATGAAGAAAATCCAAGACGTAGTAAACATCAAAGGATAGCTACTTCCTTTGGATCAGATTTTCTGGCATTCTTATTTGAGAATGAGCCTCAAACGTTCAAAGAAGCAATGTCTTCCTCGGAAGCACAATATTGGAAAGAGGCAGTCAATAGTGAGATAGAATCCATATTAAGTAATCATAACTGGGAATTGGTTGATCTTCCTCCGGGAAATAAACCTTTGGGTTCTAAATGGATTTTCAAAAGGAAAATGAAAGCTGATGGTACTATTGACAAATATAAGGCAAGATTAGTTGTTAAAGGGTTTAGACAACGAGAAGGTCTTGATTACTTTGACACATACTCGCCGGTAACAAGGATTACATCTATCCGGGTGTTAATAGCATTAGCCGTCGTGTATGGCCTTCAAATCCATCAGATGGATGTAAAGATGACCTTCTTAAATGGGGATTTAGAGGAAGAAATCTATATGGAACAACCGGAAGGGTTTGTAGACTCCAGAAAAGAAAAGAAGGTGTGTCGACTTGTTAAGTCACTTTACGGACTAAAACAAGCACCAAAACAATGGCATGCGAAATTTGACCAAACAATGTTGTCAAATGGTTTCAAGATCAATGAGTGTGACAAATGTGTTTACATTAAGAATACTCCAAATCAAATAGTCATTGTTTGTTTATATGTGGATGATATGTTGATAATGAGTAACGATATTGCTAACATAAATGCTACTAAGCGCATGCTTACTAGTAAATTTGATATGAAAGACTTAGGAATTGCAGATTTAATTTTGGGAATCAAGATCCTAAAGACTCCTCAAGGTCTAGCTTTGTCTCAATCTCATTATATCAAAATGGTTCTTGAAAAGTTCAAATATTTGGAATTTCAAGAAACAAAAACGCCAATTGATTTAAACTATATTCTTGCAAAAAATAAAGGTGAAAGCAAATCTCAATTGGAATATGCTCGAGTGTTGGGAAGTTTGATGTACATTATGAATTGTACACGACCTGATATAGCTTGTGCAATAAGCAAGCTTAGTCGATACACAAGTAATCCCAACCAAGCTCATTGGATAGCAATGAAACGAGTCTTGGGATATTTGAAATATACTCAAGACTATGCAGTGCATTACAATTATTATCCCGCAGTTATTGAGGGATATAGTGATGCAAATTGGATCACCGGATAAACGGAAACAAAATCCACAAGTGGATACGTTTTTACTATTGGTGGGGGAGCAGTGTCTTGGAAGTCGTCCAAACAGACATGCATCGCTCGCTCTACAATGGAGTCTGAGTTTATAGCTTTAGACAAGGCCGGTGAAGAAGCTGAATGGCTCCGGAATTTCTTAGAAGACATTCCTTTTTGGCCCAAACCTTTGGCACCTGTATGCATACATTGCGACAGTTAAGCAGCAATAGGAAGGGCTGGGAGCGTTATGTATAACGGGAAATCTCGTCACATTCGACGAAGGCATAATACCGTTAGACAACTACTTTCTAGTGGAATTATCACTATTGATTATGTAAGATCAAAGGATAATATGGCGGATCCGCTTACAAAAGGCCTAACTAGAGAAGGAGTTGAAAAGTCATCAAAGGGAATGGGACTATGGCCGAGGACAAGTCACTATGGCGGTAACTCTACCTAGAAGACTGGAGATCCCAAGATCTAGGTTCAAGGAGATCAAACAAAGTCATTAGTGACGGTTCAACATTGTCAAATAAAATTTTGGTCCATTCTCGTGATGCAGACAATGTTCAGTACCAAGGATAAAGTGTTAGGACTTTTTAATGATTTCTAAGTTTGATATGGGGTATATCAAATAGGGTATCTACGGGATAACACGTTTAGGAATCACCTATATAAGTGTGAAGTGTAAGCCGCTTCAAGAGAATGTTGTAAGGCCAATTCTCTATGCACTTATGAAACCAGGCGGTGTTCATACTAAAACGAACACAACAATGAGAACCAAAGATGGATAAGGATTAATTGTGTGACATATGTTGTCTAGGTATACACTAAAGCTCGACGGTTCAAAGATATCAAATCTACCAATTGACCGAGTATATCCAATATATGCTCACTACGGAAAGTTCAAAGGGAAACCTACCTATCCCGATGCAATTAGTCCTTAATTGCGAATCACACAAAAAATTTCATGCATGTTCATCATTCCCCATTCATGTGGGGGATTGTTGGGGTTGAAGCGGTAGTGTGAATGGGAAATGAGGAAAGAAGGTGAAAAGGCAACTTTGGCTTTTGCACTTTGTCCCTCATTGGTTAAAGACAAGTATTTTGTTGGGTTTAAATATAGAAGCACTTCCTTAAGCTCTTAAAAGGAGCTAAGAGGAAGGGGCCTCGCGCCGTCGTCGTCGTCGCTCGCTCGACTCGGCTTCGGCTTCGGCTTCGGCTTCGGCTTCGGATTCGGTCAATTGATATGATTGACTTAATTTTTTGGACCAATAAAATAAAATTAATTAATTAAATATTAATATTTTATATTAATATTTTGAATGACCGTTATTAGTAACGTTAAATTAATTAATTTCCGTCTTTAATTTTCCCGCGTTAATTAAACAGCCACCAAAGAGAGGCTGTTTCACGAATAGCCACCAAAGAGAGGCTGCATTTCACGAATAGCCATCTGAAGTGTGAACAACCACTTTCACACCCTTTCAATCTAGAATTCGTTGGCTATAAATAAGCAGCCATTCCTTCAGAATTTTTCATCCTGAAATCTTCTGCTTCATCTCCTTCTTCTTTCTGCATCATTACTTTCAAAACAAAGTAAGTCAAAGTCGTGTGATTTCCACCATTATTTTGAGTTCGCTGATAACTTAGTGGTTTGAAGTGCCGCTACCGCTAACTTGGAAAGTTTCGTTCTATCCTGGGAAGAATTTATCCATTAACCCTGGGCAACAGTGAGGGGATAAGATTCTTTAAGGACACACAAGGAATTTGTGGGCTCGGAACATAATTCTGCCATTTCTGTTCATTTATTTTTTTGGTTTTAGTCACTTAAAGTTCAGATTATCTAACAGTTAGCACAACTGACTACTGGTTGAAGTTATATGCATTTGTGTTAGGAATTAAATCCTTCACTGAGGCATTGTTTCTATTCTTTTTCTTATAATCGAGAAATCCTCGAGGTCCATTGGCGTACGTTTCCAAACTCGGTGGATGATAGACCTCCCCCTTTACCCTTCTCGCATTTACCTATGCAGCAGGGTTTGAACCCATGACGTCTGCCTAATCCACACATCACGCTTTGTGCTCTTGCCAGTAAACCAAAGCTTTGGGGCTTATTGATGAACATGAAGAATCTATGTAAAATTTTATTAATTTTGGTCCAGATCATGTTTTAGAGCTCAAGTTCAAACATATGGACTTATTTTTAAGAAGCGCAAGAAGTTCATGAAGCTCAAGATTGATTTCAAAAAGCCAAGATTCTTTCCTTTTTAGAATAGGATTTATTGTTTCTTTACAAGAAAGGATTTTTTGTTTCCTTTTATTGGTAGGTTTAGACTTTCTTTATTGTTTTCCATTTAGAATAAGCATTTTTCGTTTTGTAGGATTTTAGTTTTTTTTTTCCTTGTAGAGTAGGGATTTTACTTTCTGTATCTTTAGCTATTTGATTTCCTCATTAGAATATGAATTGTAGTCATCAAAGAAGAGACCATAGGCCTATATAAATGGTTCTCATGCCTTGTAGAAGGAATTCACATTTTTGAGATTTGTCCTAATTTGTAATAGAATGTTCTTCTCTATTTTATCTTCTTTATCCTTGTTTTTGTTCCAAGCATGATGGTGATAGTCTTTATCAGTGTTATCAAACCTAAACGAGGCTCAAAACATGTTGAGCGCTTCGCCTCGCTTAGCATGCGCTTTATTGTTGTCATGAAGGCTCTAAGGCATACTTTTCTTGCCAATGAGCGTAATCTTGAAAATGCGACACTAAGCAATTGATATTTTACTTTATCGTAAAGTTTCTTCAATTTCTTTGTCCTTATATTTGGTATTCATGCTTATTGATATTAGTCTTGGACTATACTTACATATTTGTAGTTTTTCTCCATTTGCGCCTTTCTTCATTAAAGCCCACACTTTATTTGCGCTTTGCGCTTAAAGCGCTAATAGACCTTAGAGTTTTTTTGCGCTTTTCGCCTTTAATAACACTGGTCTTCATCTTGTTTTCAATTGCGTGTGGTGTTTCTTTATCACATTAATTGATTCTAAGTGGTGACTTTAGGAATTTTTTAGTTCTTGATCATTCAAGAACAATTTTCTTGATCTAAATTCGTTCGTTTAATATCTTAGAATCAGAACTTTCACTGAACCGGTACAGCCTTAATATTTACTTGTTTTGAACGAATAAATTATCTTTCTTGTAGTTCAGATCGTCATTGTTCACCTCGTTTTTGAATCATCAGATTCCGAGTCCTAAAACTTGAGATACATTATTTCTTGAAATCAACCCATAAATTATGTTTTTGTTTCAAGATCTTGATCCTGGTCGATTGATTCTTTGTTAACTCGAATAATCGCATCAATTTGGTATCAGAGCTTTAATCTGAGGTCCAGGTTGGCGAATTTATCTTGGCCAAGATCATGTTTTAGAGCTCAAGTTCAAACATATGAACTTATTTTTAAGAAGTCCAAGAAGCTCGAGATTGATTTCAAGAAGCCAAAATTCTTTCCTTCTTAAAATAGGAATTATTATTTCTTTACAAGAAAGGATTTCTTGTATCCTTTTCTTGGTAAGTTTAGTTTCTTTTCTTTATAGAATAGGGATTACTTGTCTTTAGCTATTTCATTTCCTTATTAGAATAGGAATTGTAGTCATCAAAGAAGAGACCCTATGCCGATATAAAGGGTTCTCATGCCTTGTAGAAGGAATTCACATTTTTTAGATTTGCCCTAATTTGCAATAGAGTATTTTTCTCTATTTAGTTTTCTTTATCCTTGTGGTTCCAAGCAAGGTGGAGCTAGTCTTTATCTTGTTTTCAATTGTGTGTGTTGTTTTATTATCACGTTAATTGATTCCAAGTGGTGACTTTAGGAACTTTTTAGTTCTTGATCATTCAAGAACACGTTTCTTGATCTAAATTCGTTTGTTTAATATCCTAGAATCATAATTTTCATTGAACCGGTACAACTTCAATATTTACTTGTTTTAAATGAATAAATAGTCTTTCTTATAGTTCAGATCGTCATCGTTCATCTCGTTTTTGAATCATCAGATTCCAAGTCCTAAAACTTGAGATACGCTGTTTCTTGAAATTAACCCATAAATCATGTTTTCGTTTCAAGATCTTGAAATAATCTCAAGATCTCAGTGCTAACTTCTTTTCATCTTTTGAACAACACTGGGAATGATTTTTCTGTATTATGGCTTTTTTGGGTTGGGTTCCTTGAGTTCTTATTTTCCAATGCGCAAGACTATAGCTCCTTGTACCTACGCAGAAAGGAAATATCTGTTAGTCTTGTTGTAGTTCCATGTGTTACTATAATGGCTTAAGGAGATGCGTACAGTCCTTCAAATATCCGTTCTTTTACTTCACTAAATTTCTAAGTACCTCAATCATCAAAGAAACATCCTAATACCTAACACCAAGAACTGCAGATTATAATGGTATTGATGAATGAATTTTACCTTTATAAGTTACAATAATCGATGAGAAGTAGTTTTTTGAATCATTTAAGAGTTTATATTGGTTTTAAATGCTAATGGAAGTCCTGGTACTATGCTTCTTATTTTGCTTCTACAACAAAACAATCCCTAGCTCCATAAACTTATCATATAAAAGAAAAACAAAACCACCCTTTTGTGCTGCAATTGTCTATCAAGAAATGTCAATACTTGATTATTCAATTGGAACATAAGGAAGAATGAAAATGTGAATGGAGATGGGCAATTGATCATTTATGAACAAGTAAAGTTGGGTTCTTTTTGTCTTTCTGAGCTATTATGCCTTTTCCCTGTCATTGGACATTTCCAATTTATATTGAGCATTATGTTGTTCAGCCGCACATTCATGGCTTAATCTGACACTGACTTAACGTTTCTGATCTTTGCAGTCATTCGTGCTCTTCTGGACGTATCCTAATCTGTTGTAATCTTTCGACAAATAAATTTATGAATTATTTTATTCCCTCTTGATAAAACTATATGAAGGTATTCGGCTTATCATCTGTTGGACTTTAAAGCATTGAGCTTCAAAGACTTTAAGCATTGGGCTTTAAAGTCTAAGAGTGTGAATTGGAAATGGTGGGAAATAAAATGGAGGGAAATAAAAAATTGAATGAAGTGAGCTTTTGTCTTGAACTTTGTCCATCATTGGTGAGGGACAACTACATTTGTGTGTATATATATAGAATCACTTCTTAAAGCTCTTAAAAGGAGTTGAAGAGAATGAACCCTCGCGCCGTCGTCGTCGCTCGCTCGGCTTCGGCTTCGGCTTCGTCGATTGATAAGATTATTTTTGGACAAAATTTATTTAATTACCGCTGTCTGGGCGTGACCGCGGTAGGACCGCGCCGGAACACTGCTGCAGATTCAGAAGGCCACTCAGGCCGCGGTCCTGGCGTAACCGCGGCAGGACGCGCAAACTTCTGAACAGACACCTTTTCCAGAACAAACATCACACCTCTTCCAATAATTGCCTATAAATTCTGAGGCATGGCTTCGTTTTTAACACATTGAAAAACTTCAAAACTTCCTTCTTTCTGAAAATACTGCATTCTAATTCGCAGTCTCTCTCTCTCAAATTTGTAAGTGTGATTTTGCTCCGTTTTTTGAGTTCATTGGTATCCTGCAGTTTGTATTGCCACTGTTGCAGGAAGGTTTATTCCGTTTCATCCTGGGAGGATTTAATCCATTACCTTGGCAACGTTGTGAGGGGGTTAAAATTCCTTAAGGACGCACAAGCAAATTGTGGACTCGGAATATTTCTTATTCTTTACTGTTTTCCAGTTTCTTTTATTCTTCTAGAAGTTTTTAATTTTGTGTTCTAACACAGTAGCGAATCACATCATCTCCGCCCCAACATGTATGTCTATTGTCAATATTCTCAAGTTTTACTCTAAGTAACAAGATAGGGTGTAGAGATGACCATGCGATAGTTATCAGGTTATAATTGGGAACATGTTATCCTCTACCTCCCCTCCTCTGCCATAGGAAATAATCATATTCTGTCTTTTACCTCTGCCTCTTGGACAAATTGTTTTGGACAAGTTTAGTTGAGAAAAGAATTATGGGAAACAAAAACATAACCGGATATCTTGTTAACATTTATAGTGCTCTCAAATTCCTTTTTGTATTGGGAGAAAACTGAATTTAAATATTGAAGATGACATGTCATGACACGTGGACCGGTCAAATAGTCAAAGCATGACAAACAGTTAGAAGACACGAGCAACAATAGATGCGGGAGAGAAGATACGAGCTACTATCCAGATGAAACGAGACTCGTACCTGTTCGAGCCATTTAAAGCTCGAAGATCAGAAGGAATTGAAGATATGAATCTGATAGCGTAAAAGAGTCCAAATTCAACATTAAATGCCAAATACGTTAGAGAATTTGTATTTAATAAGAATGATTGAATAACGTTTCTTTTAATGTCATTTACCGCTCGGAATTGCCTCATTAAGACCAAGATATTACACTTTCTCTTAGAATTGACTATAAAAGGAGAAAGTCACAACATTTGTAAGACACGAAATATCATTCCGATTATACTGAAATATACTCTTATTCATTGCTTTATTGTTGTTCACAAAATCTCTTATTTCTTGATTATCAGTAACCCGATTTCTCTATTAAATTCTAGCTTTAACCAAATATTCAGTTTTCTGGTTAAACACTTTTCATAGAAAATTATTTCTTAACCAACCAAATTGAAAAAAAAAAAAAAAAAGGAGAGAGGCTGTAGCGGTGCCAATATTTTCATTGCATTTCTTGTGTGGTTTCTATGTATCTTTACCATATCGTCCCTTGCATGGTGTTGTATTGTATGTGCATTCCTGTAATTCCTTGACATGCAAAAGATTCGCATATGACATTGTGCATATATTCTGAGGATCCCTTCCCGTGCGAGATGAAGACCTTTGCTATCCCAAGAAGATGCTAAGACATTTTCAAGTTCAAAGTGGTGGGTATTCAAAGTTTGCACTCATGATATTTTCGTTCTATTAAGCTTGCAAGAAAGTTTTTAGAGTTGGGAGTAGTTGAACATTTGATCTTGAGAAAACTTTTTGGTTAGGTAATTTATATTCAGAGTTTAAAAGCTCGAGTTGAACATTCCATATCACTGTTGAATGATATAGTTAACATTTTCGTTCTATTTGACCTCTATCGGCCCTGTTGTGCTTCTATTGTAAGAAGGATGTTACATACCCTGAAATGAGGCAAGCTCATGATCACTTGGCTCCTGAAGAGTCGAACCAGATGAATTTAAGAAACTGATCACATTTTCAAAATAGAAAGAATTGCATAAAGAGAAAAAGGCCATACTTCTGACAATTCACATCAGATTCCAGGGTCCTTATTTGGTCTAGTTTTTCTCTGTAATGAAAATTGCTTTCATGCTCACATTCACAAAGTAAAAAACTCAGAAACATTTCTCTCATTGATGAAAAGTTGTTACCAAACCTTATGCAGTCGCCAATCCTCTGCATTTAGATATTCAATCTCTCCCTGTCATTTAAATGGTTAAAGAATCAGAATGGAAGAATATACAGAACACCTCACTCCTTCCTGTCAAAAGCTATTACTAGTAGTTAGGTGCAAACAAATATTTCTGCTTCATTATATTAGTATATTGTTTGCTTCAAGCTCTAACTCATAAGCTTCTTAATATTTAGTGCTTTTGTTTGTACAACAGTTAGCCATCACATTAAGCAATTTATAAGCACCTTCAATCTAGATACTTGATCATGCAATTCCCTCAAGGACATTCGTGATGTCATAAATTCTATGTATATGTTGTGTCATATATATGTGGATTGTAACTCATCAATAAACTAAAATTGTATTTCAGTTGTAACTAGAGGAGTTAAATGTGCAATTTTCCCAATAAAACAATTTCTTCTTTATGAGAAGGAGAGCACGGAGGGAACTCCTTGACTAGAGAGTGAAAAAATTCAAGTCACATTTTGCACATGACATTAAGCTCTTGTTTCGCTCAGCTGATCATGGGGAGACATGGGGAGACCGTAAGGAAAATGAGTAGATAATATTGACTAAGAACAAGAAGAAAAGAAGACTACAACTTATCAAAAATACTGTGTCGTGGCAAGCCACTGCCTTGAAAGCGATTTCCGCCCGACTGGGTGCAAATCGTTAAGACCGGTCGCTCCCCAAGGTTCCACAGCACCTCCAAACACGTGCACTCGTGGTTGGAAGTTTAGAATTTGCACAAAACAGTTGCCCGGAAAGAAGAGAAGATGAAGGTATTTTATGTGTTGGATAACTCACAAAGAAGACTAGGAAGAAAGTAATGATTAGCTAGATGAATTCTTGGTTAAGAATTGAGTGAATATGATGGCTAATGATCATCCTATTTATAGCATGAAAATGAGTTTAGTTTCATGACAAGTGTCTTACTTACTTGTCAATTTTCTTTCATGCAAGATGACAAGACATGACTTACTTGTCAATTTTTCTTTCATGCAAGATGACAACACATGTCATGCAAAATTACACTAGTCTTAGCAAGGCCATTTGTCAAACAATTTTATTAAATCAATACCACATGTAAAATCTCTTGCCATGTATCAGTTATCTAAAAGTATTTGGCCACTTGGAAATAGATAGGATACTAGTAAAATAAAAAGACTCATGGCTATTAGTTAATGGATTTGCAAAAAGAAATCTTGGCTTTGCATTATAAATAATACCAACAGAGACCAATGACAAAATATGATCTTTTGGCATAAAACTATATATATAAGAGGTCTTCCCCATATTACAATAACAGCGTGTGATGGAAACAGATTTCAATGTTATATCGATTTACAAGTCAAAAGGAGCAATTTTTTGTTTCAGTCCTTCATGATAGAATTTCATAATTCATTCCACGTGGAAAATCGTCTAGCTAGGGAACTCTTCATCAGACGATTTTTCATATGATTATTTTCGTGAATTCGACGACCATAAGTCTCTACATTGTTCTCACCTCTGTGAATTTTTTTTGTGAACTTCATAGATGAAATCATTTATCATTATAGCCTATAGGACTGAAACCTCAATGCCATCTAGGGCTTTAATCCTCTCTCTTATGTACATATTTTACTTTTGTTAATATAGCGAATCCGAAATTTGGGTGTTTTCTCCAAAAAATAAAATAAAATTGCCAAGCCTTAATCCTTTTTTGAAAGCATAAAATGCACCATTCTTTTGTGTTGTGACTTAATATTGGAAATATATCTTCACATAATTTCACGATCGATCTTACACATATAAGCATCACGCTGTGTATTATTAGTGTGCTCTTTTCTAGATATAACAACAAGAAGTATACACCAATCACAAGCTAGTTGAGGGCTTACTTTTACGTACAACGTCGGTTCTTAGCGGAGATAAAAGAAAGAGTCACGGGTAAAACTTTATTTAGGTAAAAATAGCACGTGCTAGCCAGTTTTCGGACTGGTTATCCAGAAATAGCCAGCGTTTGCAAAGTCATTGAAAAATAGCCGCTATTTTGCTGCAACACGGAAAGTTCCAGCATAATATACTGGAGATCGGTGCACCTGTGTATGAATTTCCAGCATATTATGCTTGAACTCCAACACGAGGAAAGTTCCAGCATAATATACTGGAGATTTGAGCACCTGTGTATGAACTTCCAGCATATTATGATGGACCGGTATATTATGCTAGAACTCCAACACGAGGAAAGTTCCGGCATAATATACTGGAGATTGGAGTGTTTTCTTGATTTTGAACAGTGTTTTCGTTCAGATTTATCTTTATATGAAAAGTGGTTAAATTTGGATTACTTTTGAAACTGTGACTATTTTTGAATGACCACTTGTGAATCTGGCTATTTTTGAATTTCTCCCTAATTTACGATGCGCCCTCTTTTTAGATCCTTAATTCTCTTTATTATGTATCATTTTTTTCCTTTTTTTCTCGTTATTATATTTTAGTTTGTACCAGAAGTAGTATGCAAATAAAAAGTAAAAAAATTAACAATTTTACCAATTAAGAGAATTTTAACAAAGATTACTAAATACTAATTATCAGAGAGTACACTGTACAGGATGTTTCTAAAGAGTTTGGTCATTCCGATTCCAGCAAAGAAAATTTGAGATTTTCCTAACATATTATTCTTTCCATTTAAGCCTCCTTTATTTTTCTTTTTTCTTTTCTGTTTTTTGTTTCTTTTTGTTCCACCCCGCCACGACTCCAGGCCTCGTTTATTTAACTTTCAAAATTCAGATCATGACAAACTTGATTATAAGAATTAAGAAAGATATCATGTCTAGATTTTAGTAATAAATAATTAAGACTGTTTAGCATATGTGTATAATGTATCTTTATTAAAGATCTAAAATATATAACAAGTCAAATAGAAATAAAATATTAAATATTATACCCACAAAGGTTAAACAAAATCTAAATCTATATGCTGTTGTAAAAATTGTTCCTTTAATAATGCACACTCTAAAAATTAGTAGAGTGAGGGTTGTCGGCGACGTTGATTTTATTCTCTCTCGCGCGCGTTGTCTCTCCCTCTCTTATATACCATTATCAGCCACCATATTATTGTACGTGACGAGAAACTAGTACAACCAAAATATATGTCGATTGCAGTCTTCTCCCTATTGAGTTTAGACCAGATTGTGCGGCAAACATTTCATAAAGCCTTTAAGAATGAAGAAGAAACAAAACATGCACATTCACAATAGAGTATTCAAAACATAAACAATTAATTTATTAGTGATACTAACAAGAAGATTGAACAAAAGTATAAATTACGAATTAAAAAAGACAGCTTTTAATTAAAAACTCATGGATCATGTCTTCATAGGACGATAAATTGAAAACGTCATCACTTAAAATCATTGCTTAAACGTGGCGACCCTTCCCCAAAAAACTTGGAATTTTTGTATGGACAATTTGGCGGCATGTTTTTATAAACCTCCCAAAATCCATAATCATTCCCGAAATCAAACAACACAGATTCGTCAGCATCCGCCACATGTTGTGTAAAATTAGTAACGCACTGAAAATTTGTGAGAAGCAGATTCTTGATATTCTCCTCAACTGGTAATATTCTTGGGAATTCAAGTGGTGGATCTGTTTTGAATGGGAGATGACGTTTCTTGAAGTAAAGCACTGCTCCCGTCCTTCTATGTCTAACAACTCCTAAAGTTGGAGTTTGTGTTGCCATCAGGAGAAGATCATGTGTTACGTAGCCAATGGGGTATTATATAGCTCTACTTACACGATTTCAGTGTGGATGTGAGATCCAAATTGGATTTAGTCGACCTTACTTTACTTTAATTACAGATATATTCAACACTAAAGTATAGGTTGATATTATTTTGGGCATATGTTATATCCACATGAGTATTAGAACGCGTCGCGTTATACGAAATAACTTGTAAATGAAATGTTAAGTGTATACAAAGAGTTTAATTTTATAGCTTTAAATATTAATCACAATATACTTTAGATGTCGTAATATACATTTATTGATTGTATCTTGACGCATGTACTCAAACTTCTATTAATATCCCCGAATTCTAAAATATAGCTAATAAGATCGCGAATTTGATTTTTAGATCCGCAACTCGTGTAGGGTGTCGATACCCGTGTCCCAGCAACAGAGGAATGTTGCTGGTCTCAAGTCTCTGGATAAAGGGTGGATAAAGAAGAAAATTTGTGGGTAAAATCGTCTTTTTATATCGTTCTATCTATAAATTATTTTTCTTCCTTTTCTACTGTTAAGGATTAGAAGTATATACTAATATGTGAATAACAAGTAACAAAGTAACAATTGTTCCAGTTAATAGAATTTTAGCTAAGATTACTAACTTACTAGAGACTACACAACACAAGATGTGTTTTCAATGAGTTTGGCTTCATTCCAATTCCAAAAAACATGGAGATTTTCCTCTCTCTCTCTCTCCCCTCCCTCCCTCCCTCCCTCTCTCTCTCTCCCCTCCCTCCCCACCCCCCCACCCCCTCTCTCTCCCCCTCTCTCTCTCTCTTGGATCACCCTTTCCATCAAATTGTCTTGGACATTGACAAACAATCAATCCACATGAAGTAGGGCTTGGAATTTTTACCTCCTATAGCAAAAATTAACACCTTATTTATTTTAAATAAATACCATTTAAAAAAATTATATTCTATAGATACATTTTAATGTTTATAGCAAAATATCTAATTTTGGTTAACTCATACCCCTAAGCCACTAAATACGCTATTCATTTACACTATTTTCTTTCTCTCTCTACTTTGATACATGTCATTCTCTTCCCCCCATTCCCTGAAAACACGATGCTCAATCTCAAAATTTCTCTCACCCACATCACCTATTCTCTCCGATCCCAATTTCTCCAATTCCATCGGCCGTTGCTTTCTCTTAAATTTTTTAATGTATACCCGATTTGAGCAAACTTCAGACACTACTTCCACTTCCTTCTTCTTCTCTTTTTCTTATTTTTCTTTCTTCTCCCTTCTTCTTTGTTGCTGTTTGAAAGCTATAGGTATGTTAATATTGGAGAAAGAAGAAATTAAGTGTTTGGATTCTGATAATATGAATTGTGGGATTTGTTTTGAGGAATATACTGTTTTTTCCGATCGGCGCGCACAACACAGGGGTTTTTGCTCAACGGCGGATTCGTCGGAAATTAGGGTTTGTTCTTGAACAAAGACGACGGAGTTTGGGGCTGAGCAACTTGATTTTCTGTTAATATATTTCAATGTATTTTCAACGTATCACGATGTATTTTTATGTATTTAATTGTATTCATTGTCTTTTTTTCATTGTAATTCAATGTATCTCGCTGTATTCCATGTATTTTGTTGTATTCACTGTCTTTTTTTTTCATTGTATTTCAATGTATCCCGATATATTCTATGTATGTCATTGTATTTATTGTCTCGCTATATGCCATGAATGTATTCATATGTTTTTTTTAATTAATATAATTTATGTATTCAGATGTATTATATAGTTTTTCTAAAGACTGCTATATTTTTGGGATATTTTTCGGTTGAGAATCTTTTTTATAACTGGAAATACAAATTTTGTGTCTTATAATTGAGTTTGTTGAGTTATATTAGGAGTCTATTATGTTATGATTCACTTTCCGTTTAAAAACAGCGTAATCCCCTGTTTCACGTCGTGAATACAGTCGAATACATTCGAATACAATAATTTGTCCAACTGTAATCCCATGTTTCACGCCATGAATACAGTCGAATACAACAACTGATTAGCTGGACTTCCCTGATTCACGCCTATTTTTGCTATTGTATTCATGAATACAGTAACTTAAATACATCTTATAACAACAGAAAACGTATCTACAATCCGTAATATAGCAAATGGTATCTATAGATAGCTAATTACCACTAAAAGATAGTGCTTTATGAAAATTTCTCTTAATTAACCTCGGGATTTTTGTGATAGATCACCATATTAACCTCTGATTAATTTGTTATCATGTCTTTTAAACTGTAAACATCATATATTTTCCTATCAATATAATGATTAGTTCGTCAATAAGTGTCTTTTAAAGCTTAAGGGGAAAAAGTGTCAATTAATGTTATGATAATAGTTCTGATTTTTGTTTTTAAGCTTTAGAAGAGATTATGTATCTATTTAAAATCCTAAAATAGATGGCCTAAAAGGGTTCTGACTTGTTGAACTTTGGTTCAAGAAAACTATCAGTATTACAACATGAACCAAATTTTTTGGGATTTTTTTTTTCCAATACAGGAAACATATTCTTAAATTTGCACAATGCAGCTTAATGGCCAGCTTTCTACCAAGCGAAGATGCAAATAATCTACACTGATAACTGGATTCTAAATAGAAACAATTAATTAGTGATACTAACAAGAACGAAATTAAGACCATAGGTTCAACTGAACCTATCATTTTTCGCACAAATTATGTTTGCATATAATAATTCCAATAATAACGTTTCAGTCCCAAGCAAGTTCGAATTAGCTAAACGACAAATTATGTAAGTATATTCCAACAACAACAACAAGAAGCCCAATCTAATCCCACAAAGGGGCCTGGGGAGGGTGGTGTGTACGCAGATCTTACCCCTACCTGGTAAAGATAGAGAGACTGGTTCTGGTAGACCCTCTATGTATGCAAATGCCAAAAAATAAAAATGCATAAAAATATCGAGATCACAATAATATTATTATGAATCTTAGATCCAGGATTCGCCTCTAAATTTAAGTAACAAGAATCAAAAAAGATGTTTTTGCTGAAACTCATTGAGCATATCTTCTAGAGACGACAAGGTGAAGACTTGTTCGCTTAAACGTGCCTCTTGGGCATAAAATTTAGATTTTACTTTGAATGAAGGAATCTTTTTATTCAAGATTTGTAAGGCCTGTAGAAATCCATAATCATTTCCGAAATCGAACAACACATGTTCATCAACCGCCATTCTATGTTCTTTGGTTTCTGTCCGCTGCAGATTCTTTATACTTGGGAAATCAACAAGAGGATCATTCTTGAAAGGGGGACGAGGTTTCTTGTAGAACAGTACTGCTCCTGTTCTTCTATGTTTTACAACTTCTAAAGCTGAACTATGGCTAGACATGAGAACTCAACTAACATTTTTACGTGCCCAACTCGGTTTTATATATATAGTTGTGCACGGTGTTATATGAAGCGTACCAAATTGGATTCCTGTTTAAGCCGAAGCTACGAAATTGTAGGGAAATAACAAGCCTCGTCATAAAATAATGAGTCCTACTAGGATAGGTGATTATATTGAGTAAGTGTGAAATGAATCCTCTTTCCTCTTAATCATCATTTGTCTGTTTAAAGCTATATTCCATTTGAATCATGCTACTCTTGTTTTTTATGTTAACCACTCCTTGAAGGAGTATTGCTCACATTAAAAGTATTATTGGCTTAAAATTAATCTGCTCCATAATTACCCAGCATTATTATAATTTTGAATGAATTTAATACAAAATTTTAGTAATCAAATCGGATAAAATTAGTTAAGTTTATTAATATCCAACTGGAATACTAGATCAGAATCACCTGATTTTCTCAAGAGGAAGAACCAGAATACATTAGAGTGATATGATGATATCACGGAAAACTCTACTCAAATTACAGAAGTATTACTTTGTACTTTTTCTCATGGGGGGATTTTATATTTTTCAAACTGAGAAAATAAGTGAGATATTTCACATTCTGTTGTCCTATTGGTTGAGCTGCAGACTCCTTAGTCACTAGTATTTGGCTACCGTGAACCTTTGAGACTATTATTGAGAATTTACTGACGAAGTTCACTTTTTAACTCAAACTAATAGACTTTGATTTAGGTTTGAGAAGGATGTCCCATCCAAAGGGCATGATGTACCGCATGTTTTAATGAATTGGACACTGGACTAGTAGATTAAGTTGGTGTAAACACTTGGTGCGGGAAAGTATTTACCCCCAAAACAAATTAGGACAAACCTTTCAAATGTGGTTCTCTTTATTCATCAGAGAATCAATTCTATTCGGGGCTCTGGGAGCATCGAGGAGCAGTAGTTATTTGATGAGATTCGTGCTCAGGGAAAATGCTAGACCAGTAAATCTCCTATATCATTTGTAAAGCTAAGGATATGTAAACGTTTTCTTCTACTGTTGGCAAATTCATTACATTTCCTGGATATAAAGAATGAAATAAATTGCAAAATCTCATCCAGATAATGGGAAAGCCTAAGTGAAAAATCAAAAAATGGAATCAATGTAGTCTACTGCACAACATACAAAAAACTTCTTTCCATTTTTACTTCCCTGCAAAGGAAAGAGCCATAATCATTGACTTGGGGAAGTATCCTCGGTGCTCTTTGCTTTTCCCCTGAGCATGTCCGAAAAACCACCTCTCATGATCCGCCTAAATCTTGTGTCTTCTACCGCTGCTGCAGTTGGCGCAATGGGCTTCAGAGGTTCAACAAATTCCACTGATGGTGGAGATGCATCTCCAGTTTCCCTTTTCCCTAATAAACCACCTTCACCAAAGAAGCTGCTTACTGATGATGCAATTCCCAGATGAGCACCCATTACCTTACTAATCGTATCAAACGTTCCACCAGATCTTTCCCTCATTATAATCTCCAGAGCTTCTTTGTGTGCTGGATCAAGGGAATCAGCATCTTTAAACAGATTTTGAATTGCCGGTAGAAGGAAATCTCTGACACTAGAAGCAGAAAGATCTGCAATAAAACAATCATAAACTGAGCATAGGAAGATTCTAATGAAAAGGTCATGTAAAATGCTAAGATACAGGGGCTGAAAAGCAGGACAAAGTCACAGAGTGCAAATTTTAGGCTTTGATAGCACATGTAATTACATTTTGTATGTCACAAGACTATACAATAGGCAACCAGAGGAAGAGAGATCAATAGGAGAACTTGTCCTTAGACCTTCCGCATCTCATCTCTGACATTTGATACATCAGTTGCACCTTAAAAACCACAGAGAGATTACATATTGAATGCTTCAGTGTTTCTTTTTCTTTCACTTTGTTTCTCCTTTCCTGTGTTTATCTTTCAGGGTGCTGGCAATCCTGCCGGAAGTGGGGGCAGGGGCAGACTTAGTTCGGTAGAGAGTCCGAGTATCCATAGAAATCAAATATCATTCAATTTTTCAGAAGTTCTTTGGAGTCATATTTGTATCAACTAGGTCCGGAAGATAACCGGTGGTCTCTTTCACTGATTTGAGAGTTTCCTGGGTTTCACTTAACTATCTTAGGACATGTCTGTCATGCACTTGCTATTGACATGAACAAGAAAATGAATCACGCTAAACCCAATAAATTACAACCTATCATTTTTACTTCAGCATGTATTTAGGTACAAATTGGGCCATTTGTCAGGTAATTCCTCTGGATGGCACAAAACTCCATAAGATCTACTTTGCTCAACCACTATAGCGAAAGGTAGTTTACAACCAAAATATCAGGACATTAACCCCCAGTATCAGTCCATGGTGTGACATATCTTTTCGTACTTTGCTACATCTTTCAATATGCAGCTAACCTAGAGGCAATCATCTGGAATAAACATATACCATCAAAAAGTAAAGAGAGTTATGAAGGAGAAGAAGAGAAGAATATCTAAAAGGAGCAAACCAGTAGCATCAAGAGCACGAATTGATTCACAAAACGCATCCGCTCTCTCACGGCGACGTCTCATGTCACTTGAAGGAGGAGGTGTTGCTGTAAGTAGGAAAATCTTGGACAACAGATGTATCATAAGTTAAAGAAAGCTAATGAGAAATAGAAATTGAACTAGTGCTTTGGCACACGTTATAAGAATGCATCTACTTCAAGAGTGCATAAAAGCTGAAATAAAAGGTTGAGGATATAATCTCTTAGTCTCTCCGTAGTATGTGGCACTGCCATCACCAATGCACGAACTACAGCTATTGTAGCTTCATGTGATCCATCCTCAAGAAAAGCATCCATTTGAACACGTATTTTGTCGACAATCTAACAAGACAGTTAGAAGAGCCGGTCTCATCAAAGCCTCTATAGATCAACATAGAATAAGAATGACACCGGATATTTAAAAAGAAACCTTTGCATACCGCATCATTTTTAAACTGCTGTGCTACAGCTCCAAATGCATCAATGCTGGCATATTTCACATTCAAGTTTTGGTCAGAACCAAGAGTTACAAGAGCAGGCAAAACATGAGTTGAGGCGACCTTGGCATCAATACATGGAACCTGGTGAAGTTTCAAATATGATACAAAGAATGTTAATGGCAACGCTTAAATTTCTTTTTTTAGAAAGACAGGAACTGACATAATCCCGAAAAACCAAACGACTTACAATGACTTTGAAAAGATTGGCAGCCATCGTCTTCATGTTTATGTCAGAGCTCACAACCATTTCCCAGAGGATGTTAAAAATCATATTGTGATGTTCATCAAAGGTGCTGCAGGAAAGATAGTCTAGCCATCATCTAGGAGTTCAGACACAGGACTGTAATGATTAACTTGTTAAATGGCACAAACCAAAGGAAGCGAACAGAATTGAAAATCTCGCGCTTCACTGGCTGACTCTCTCGCTCTGAAGTTTGAATCAAGAGATTTCTCAAGTACTCTGTCAATAGTTCATGCTTTCTAGGGGATCCTAGAACACCTGCAAGCAGAAGAGGCAGGACGCAGATGGCAGCAAGTCTTTCAGCTACAGCAGTTTTTGGTTTTAAACCTGTTGAAGAGTAAATCAACACCAATTTGAAAAGGTTTGAACATGATGTATGACGTAAACGTTAATAATCAGAAAGTTTTTAACTCATTACCTCTTATTCTTGATTGGCGTGTTGCAGGGAAGTATGATAAATCACCATTGTCACCAACTGCTACCAAGAATATAGGTAGCATGATGTGTGTCAGGTAAGGCTCCCCAAGCAGGACTGAAACGGCCAATAAAAACTGCATTGCCAAATTAAAGACGAATTCGGGAAACAAGAAGGCATTTTCAAACCTAAACCACCAAAACTCATGTCAAACAATTCAAGCTACCTGTGTGATTCGATTCCTTAAATTATCTTCCTTCTGAGGCAATAGAGAGGCCAGTTCAATCAATGCTGAAAAGCAATCAATATGCAACCACTCAAAAGAAGGCCAATCCATCTTTCCTCTGCATATATAGTTCAAATATGTAGCAAGTATTAGCTACACATGGTGAGAGTACCTTTGCAGAAGAAAGTATAGAATGGTAGGTTAAAAACACAGGTAAAAGGGGATATTACCCTGCATACTGTTCAAGTAGTGAAGTAGAAAAAACTAGTCCTTTGTCATCTGAAACCAAATGGAATGGACAGGTCTCAATAGCTTTCTTGCGTACAAATGGAAGCAACTCTATTAGTAAGCGCAATAAAATGTCTATGTTCCACCGCTCTCTCTCTCCTAAAGCACGAAGATGTGACTCAACAGAACCTTCAACCCCTGAAAGAGGTTGACAACGCTGGGGAAAAAAAAGATAATGTATCAGATCCATGTCTAAGACAAGTTACTACTTCAGTGAGAAACCAAGTAAATGTAGAATACATACCTGACCAGAGCCCAATGCATGAGATAATAAAACTTGTAGCAAATGATCCAACTCCTTTCCCCAGTTTACTAAAGCTGGAACAACTTCCTTGATTGTTGTATCCACAACCACTCCAGATGGATCACACGCCAATTGAAACATCATCTCCTCAACCTTTACACACAAACAAAACAAAAAAAAAAAAGAAGAGGAATTGGAGAACCTTCAATTATATTTATCTTATCAATTAATCAGTTTGGGCAATCACACTAAGACCAGCAGAAAATGCTCCATTCCTAGACACGGAGCTTACTTTGTAGGAAATTCTGTCAAGTCAGATTTCTTCTCCGTGATTGCCTCGAAGCTTATGTAGTGAAGCTGACCTTGAAATATTTGTCCGTATTTGGGAAGAGAGGCAGAAGCAATGCCAAGTTATGAGCAGCAGCCTCCCGAACAACAGTTGCAGGATCCTCGATCAGCTGTTGCACAATAGACAAGATAAGGGAATCTCGAATCTCAGGGCGCACGAATTCAGCAAGCTCTCCACATGATTGAGCAACTAGCAAGCGGCGCTCCTCATACATGTGATTGATCTACATTTCACAATATAACACTAAGAGCAGTTGCAAGAGTTGATGGAAAATATGGTAAAATCATGAGAGAGTCCAGCAGATATAATAATCTCACCTGTTCCCAACACTGAGGAAGAAGTTCAGTTTCCGTTCTCATCTCTCCAACATTTCTGGCAAGGGTGACACAAGCCTAAACGTGATAACAAAATTGGTGGCATGCTCAACTTTTTGGGAAAAAAAAAATCTAGTATAAATCAATAGTTTTGACAATCTTACATCCATTATAATCCGTCTCTGTTCTTCATCAGGACGCTTGATTAAGTTGAATAATGTATGGGTCAAGGAGTCCCGCGTACTGCTATCTGGGTGGCGCTCAATTGCACACATTATAAGAGGAAGAAGCTCCTGCAGAGTCAATACCAATCAAGTGGAATGACAGCTAATTAGACAAAAAGATTTGTAGATCACTTAAGGTTGCTGAAGAATATTTGGAAGCCATTGAGACAACATTTTGAAAAAGTTTTGAAAAAGAAAAGTTAGTGGAAGCCGAAGATATATTGGGATAGTTATAGCTTTTTGAAGATTTTTAAGTGTTTTGTCAGCGGAAAGAGAGTTGTCAATGAAAAACACCCTTCAAGCACTTCTTCATTTGGAAACGTCTTTGAAAAAACTTTCTGAGATCATGTTTGTCAAGATAAGTTTCAAAACTTGAAAAGATTTTCTCAAACGAAAGCCTCCTAAATAAGGTAAGAACATCAGACTTCAGAAGCATGATTTAAACCTCTCTGTGGTTGATCAAAACATAAGGTACAATTTTTGGCAATGCATCTGAAAGGATCTGAATAGTCCCCAAGCCCTGCGAATCCAAAAAATTTGAAGTATAATTGCCAAGCGAAAACGTTACCAAGTAAAAGGCATCATGTATAAATCTGAGAGAGAGCTTACGATCTTTTCAGCATTTGATTCGACAAATAAATTGTCTGGTTTCAAGATTAGTCCTTTAGCCTCTGAAGGTAGCTCACCATTGTGTGTGAGTACATCCTCGACTTTCTCAACAATGCCATTACCATTTGAAGCTTCCACTACTTCCTCAGGTTTGGTAATTGTATCAGCAGAGGTTTGAGACATCAATAACTGAGAATCGGCATTTCCTAAATCCCCAGAAGAGATGCCAGCTGAAACCTCAAAGACATTATGCTCACTTGATTCTCCAACTTCATTTTCAGGACCTGTATTTCTAGTTTCTTCATTGTTATCTTCAAGAGACTCACTGTTCAAGGAATCATTTGCCAATTTCAACCTCTGGATCTCATTCTGTAGGAACTTCATCTCTTCCTTATAACTATCTATTGATGGCAGGTCAGCAACAGCTTCAGAATCACTTGTTACAAAATTGCGCGCAGAACGAGCACCCTCTATATGCATTTTTAATGAAGTTATTTCAGCTCTGCATTCATTTAATTCTTGTCTTTGCCTATCTAGAGATTGCTTCAAGGTTTGAACCTAAAGTACATTATTCAAGTATGAGGTACGTACATGCTACACAGGAAAAATCTTGTAAAACGTAAAACATAACAAAGAAACTACCAGAATCTCCTTGTCCTTCATTTCCTTCTGCAATGCCTCCAAAGATTTTGTCACTACTGTGACTTGGGCTTCTGCCATATCTTTACTCCTAAGCAAGGACTGCTTTTCATGTTTCAGCTTGTCTTTTTCTTTCACCAAAGACTCATTTTCTCTAAGCATAGCAATTTTTTCCTGCAAAAAAGCCACGATTCTTTTTATAAAATAGCACACCACAATAAAGCTCCATCCACATATATTTACAGTTTTCAGCAAGTAAATGAGAAATTTGATCTAGTCAGTTCCGTATTCAACTGGTACCACAAGCTTTAAGACATTTGATAGAAAATCACCAAGTAAATCATGCTTTTTCAGAAGAGCAGTCATTAGTGAACATTAATGCTTATCTAGAGAAGGTGACTCTTCTTCTCTCTAAGATTCCGGAAACTCATAAAACTAATTCCCACGATCTCTCAAACATAACTCTGGAGCAAATCAGGTGGGTTTAGGTGGTTTGATTCACAGTAAATCAGCCCAGGATACGGCAAAGTGAACTGTAGATTTACAAGCCTTGTTATACAAGAAGCTGCAGTTATTTGAACAAAGCAAACTGAAATTACTGCAGTGCCAAATTTCTATGCCTTTTGAGTTACACCTGTAGTCTGAAAATGGATTCATAACTCAAGAAAAAAAAACTAAAACTAAAAAGGAAAAGAGATAAGTTAAATATTCAACTAATCTTAAATCTGAAGGCATACAAATTTGACACCAAACATTATCCGAAGGACTCAAATAGCAGACAAGATAAATGGAACTACAAACAAAATCTGTCTGGATGAAACTAAGGCATGAACTGGCTATGAGGAACATAGAACAAAGAGCAGCATCGAGCATAAACAAAACCAGGACTTGCAAGGAAAAATATTAATACCTGAATGCACTATGAACAACTGGGTGGACGTATTGTTCTTGCAGAATTAAATCACGAGAAATTGAGAATTATAATTGCCGGAAGAAGAAAGAATATAGTACATTAGTTAAAACTTGCAGTTAACCTAGCATGACTATACAAGACGCAAAGTTATCCACATATGACATGATTAACGTAGGTTTCCTACAGGCAATTCGTGGCAAGCATACATGTGTGAAACTTGTCCATACTATCAACAGTTGAGAAAGTACCTCAGCAGCCTCTGAGGTGGTAGAAAGGTACTGGTAATAGTAATGGCGCAAAGCATCTGGAACGCCTGCAGAGGAGTTCTGCTGAACATCTAGATCTTGATCAGTAACCTGTCATACATATTAAAGAAGTTATGAAGACTTCCAAAATGACATGTTGGCAGAGTGCACAGGACAGATGCATGTGTCTAGCACCATAATTCTTCTATGGTTAAGGCCCTCGGCTTAGTAAGTGCATAAAATAGATGAGTGGTAATACATGAAAGCAAGGCAAAATCCGGTTTGTACCTCTATATATTAATTTTGAATCCCCTTGGTACTGCCCAAAGCATAGCTCAGTGGTCAAGGGGGTTTATAACCTTTGTTAGGTTACTGGTTCAATTCCCACTAGCCACAGTTTCTTTTAATTTTTATAAGTTTTTTCTTTTTTACCCCCTTAACGGAAATCCTGCCTCCGCCATTGCATGAAAGGCCTCTGAAAGATGAAGATAAAATAATAGAAAGCACATTACACATTACACATTTCAAACCGTGCCAGAATACCTTTTTTTCCTTCTGGTGTATGTCAAATCCCACCCCTCTGCCTAAACTCCTCTTCCCAGGAGCCGAACAGTGGGCTTTTCCCACTTTGCTCCATGGGTGGCTTAAACCCCAAACTAATGGAAGGAGGTGGAGGCCCTTTCCACAATTACCAAGTTTATAAACCAAGCCTTACTAATTCCAGCATGAGATTTCCATGGACTGGCATTCAGAAGATGCCACGAACAATTTTTGAGTAGTAACCAAAATTTTGAACATTGACAAAACAGCTATCTTACTGGAATTCTGTCCCAAAAATGCTTTTAATTACCTTCAACCCAGAATTTCTAAAGATTGCTCCATCTTCTGAGATAACCAACGAGTTGAGATCATGGTTCACTGAATAATTCACAGTTGCATGGAAAGTGTGTGGTCTCTAGTACACAAGGAATAAATTTTCCTGATCTGATTACAGAATGAACCCTTGCCTCTACATTTTTCTCATATTGATAAAGAAATGGACCTTGGGTCTAACTCAACCCCAAAGTTAGCTCAAGTAGTGAGGATTGCCCCAGATCATATAAAGAGACCAAACACCCCCACCATACCCGATGTGGGACACTCACACCCCCCTTCCTCCCCGCACGCCTAGGACTGGACATCTGGAGCGTGGACAATATAAGATGGGCGCCCAAGATCGGATGAAACGAGAATTAGGTGGCCTGGATATGATACCATGACAAAGAAATGGACTTTGGGCTTAACTCAATCCCAAAAGCTAGCTCAAGAGGTGAGAATTGCCCAAGACTATATAAAGCGACCAAATACCCACCCATAGCCGATGTGGGACAGTAACACATATCATGCAGAATTACAACTCCTCAACAATCTAATCCCTAACTCATTGCCAACAACATCCCATATCTCTTTGGACACGTAAGCTAGATACAACATAAAGAGTTAAGTTCAACCTCTCAGCCCATTTCTATTTGCCTTGGACGCACAGACGCGACACATTCAAGGAGAGGCGTCATGGTGTATGTTATTTGCAGATGACATTGTACTGATTGACGAGACACGAGGTGGTGTTAACGACAGGTAACAGGTTTGAAGGCAGACCCTAGAGCCTAAAGGTTTCAAGTTGAGCAGGACCAAAACAGAATACTTGGAGTGCAAGTTCAGTGGCGCGACGCAGGGAGTTGACGAAGACGTGAGGTTTGATGCACAAGTCATCCCCAAGAGAGAAAGTTTCAAGTATACAAGGAAATGGGAAGATCGACGAGGATCTCACACACCGTATTAGGGTGGGATGGATGAAATGGAGGCTTGCTTCCGGTGTTCTGTGTGATAAGAATGTGCCACCAAAACTTAAAGGAAAGTTTTATAGAGCGGTGGTCAGACCGACTATGCTGTATGGGGAAGAGTGTTGGCCAGTCAAAAACTCCCATGTCCAGAAGATGAATGTGGCTGAAATGAGGATGTAGAGATAAATGTGCGGGCATACCAAGTTAGATAGAATTAGAAATGAAGTTATCCGGGACAAGGTGGGCGTGGCTCGTGTGGAGGACAAGATGCGGGAGGCAAGACTTCGATGGTACAGACATGTGAAGAGGAGAGGCACAGATGCACCGGTGAAGAGGTATGAGAGGCTGGCATTGGAAGGCCAACGGAGAGGTAGAGGTTGGCCGAAGAAGTATTGGGGAGAGGTGACTAGGCCAGATATAGAGTTGCTCCAGCTTACTGAGGACATGACCATGGATAGAAAGGTGTGGAGGTTGAGAATAAAGGTGAAGGGTTAGGTACCCGAGCATTATCCGTGTTTGTAGCAATAGCTTTAATACATGACTTAGTGTCTTTTGTGTATTTTAGTATCCCTAGACTTTTGTTATTACTTGTTACTGCATTTGTTTCGGTTTTATGTTTGCATTCCTTAGAGTTAGTTTTGTATTTTCGCTTCGGTTGTCAGATTTGGTTTGCTTGTTATTGCACCTTCCATTTATCTTTCCTGAGCCGAGGGTCTATGGGAAACAGTCTCTTTGCCTTCTTAAAGGGGTAAGGATAATGTCTGCGTACACTCTACCCTCCCCAAACTCCACTTGTAGGACTACATTGGTATATTGTTGTTGTTGTAGTTAAGTTCAACCCCCCTCTCTCTCTCTGTAGCTACTGGTGTGGAACTAAAAGATTGAGGCCAATGCCCTCTGGTCCTCATTTTCTCTAATCACGCAATCTGCCAAAGCAAAACATGAATCCTAGAGACCAAGCAAATTGAAAGGGACATGGTCTAAGAAATTCCTCAGTCAGAAAGATCTGCTTTTCCTCTCTTTAGCCAAGAGTTTCACTGAAAGCATCATATACAATAATGAATTAATGATTAAACTTTCTTTGCTCGGATTAAAATTAGAGGAGTTACCAATCTTCTAAGGTCTGGTATTTGACCAGGTGTTTATTCTTCTTTTGATAAATGATCTGGTGTATGATTAGTTTCACGGGAAGTAATCATACACAATAATGATTAAACTTTCTTTATTCATATTAATTATAAAAGGAGTTACCGATCTTCTAGGGTCTGGCATTCGACTTAGTGTTTTTCTTCTATTGATAAATGATCTGGTGTATGTTCTTATTCTATTTAATAACATCTATCTGAGTTTCTTTATCAAAACAAAAAAACATTTACTTGAGTTCCACAGGGATAAAATGGATGAACGAGTAACTTGTTGTTCTCAATTACGTACACCTGTTGCTCTTAATTCTTAAGGTTCTTTTTAATCTTTTTGGTTAACCTTTGAGAATGTGGAAGAGGAGCCTTGTGCAACGGTAAGAGTTGTTATCATGTGACCAGGAGGTCACAGTTTTAAGATGTGTAAATAACCTCTTGCAGAGATACAAGGTAAGGTTGTGTACATAAGACCAAATGTGGTCCGGCCCTTCACCCAACCCCAACATAGAGGAAGCTTAGTTCACCAGGCTCCCAGTGCACTAGAAGGATCTATGGAATAATTCAAATTATCTTTTGGCAGTTCTACTTCTATCATAGAAGTGGTATTCATCATACAATTATGTGACAATTTAAGTTAAAATTTAACATATGCCTGGTTCGATAGCCGGAAGCAAAGGTGATTACAGAGTTAATTTCAATCTCTATGTAATCGCAGTCTGAATAAATTAAATTAAACAAAAGGAAATATGGTGCTTATATAAAACCAATCATTTTACCTTCCTTTCTTGGGAAGCTTTGATTATCTTGGCATCTTTTCATAGTCAATCAGTTATTTCCCTTCTAATTGTGAGATTTAACATCGTCTACACCTAACAAAGTGTTGGTTGGTGCATTGGTTAGGTGGTAGGTGGAATGGTGGCCTAGTTTTTGCTGTCACGAGTTCAGTTCCAGCCTTCGACAAAAAAAAACACCGTCTACATCCAAGTGGTGGTCCCCTAGACCAGCAAATTTTAACTTATTTTTCTATCTTGTGAGAGAAGTTTTCAATAAATTCTACCCAATTATCTATACATGTTGGAATATTATGCGTGCTCCAAAATAAACCTAAAGGAAATCTGGTCAGCCGAATTCTAGGGCAAGCCCCTGGGGATATAGCCAGTTGTACTTAAAAGGTCACACCTCCATCTTACTATCTTCACATTTAACATAAAAGCAGGAAAGAGGCCACACTACTTAAAGGTCTGCCGAGAACATGTTATTTGGATGATCGTTTCTAGGTTAGTTAGAGTTTTATTGGTACTTGTAATTTTTTCATTGAGACGTCAACTGCAGCATATATGTTTAACATAAATGAGCTCCAAATATTTTAGGTCCTCCGCAGATGATAAACCAAAAAGGTGGAAAGAAGGAACAAGAAGATGTAGATAACTAAAAATACAGCTCTGTGACATAATGTAGATAAATGCAACCTCCTTCAGTTGTGTGATGAACATCAAGAATAAGCAAGTTGTCTTCATATCAATTACCTCCTCCAAAAATGTCATTGCAGTCAAGCGATATCCTGCTAATAGTAAATACTCCTTTACAGCACAGTTCAAATCCCTCCGCTCATTATCCTTCAAAGGACCCAAATCAGAGAAAGAACCTTCCCTCTTCTGCTGCTGAAAATCAGTTCCATGGTTTTCCAAAGTATCTATCTTTGAATCTGCACAATGAAGAAACACATAAATTCACATGAACAAAATGATCATACTGAACGAAACAAAATATAACCCATATCTAAAGCAGAATCATCGGCCCTAAGCCTCATGTCATACTCAAAAGCCTGGTATTTAAGTGGAGACAGAGGCGAGCCCATTATCCACCGAATTTCAAACCGTGTGCCAGCTGACCCCTGGGGATTTCTCGGTTAACAAAAAGTAATATTTAAAGCATAACCACCAGTCCTTCAAGAAACTACTTTAGGCTCAGACATGACAAGCCTACAGTTTATCCTGGCATCCATTCTAAATCTGCCTAATCATACAACTTCACTGGAAACGGAATATCCAGGCTAAACTAGGATTCGCAGTTCCAAGAATATTATCAGAATGAACAAGCTAAAGCTAACAAAGTCACAATCAGAAGAGGCAGCGAAAGTTCAAAACAGTTTCAGGGATATACCACTTGTTTGACGAGGAAAAGTCTGACTTTTCTTTTGCAACTCGGTCTTAAGTTGCACAATGTCCTCTTGAGCCAAACGGAACTCATATTCACAGAGCGCCAACTTTTCTTCCAGGGCTTCTTTTTCTTCAAGCAGACTTTGGGGATCTGCAACTGCTTTGATAAATGAATAGTTATTATTCATATAAGAAAAATATATATGAGCCTACAAATAAACAGCTGATTACCACAGCTGACTCAAACAATCAGGCAATTGATCGTCCTGCATAATGAACTAAGGACCATGAGCAAAATTTAAGTTGTAGTTATTACAACTGAACAGTGGCAATAACGAAGAAGAAAAAATTACTTGATACTAATCAAATATTTATTTCATATACTCTTTTTGCTCTAATGTACCATGGGATTCGTCAGTCGTAACACAATACAACTCAACTTCATAACCTAGTCTTAACGGATTGATTCGCTCGATTTCAATGATTGCTAAATATTTATCGCAATAAAATTCCAAATGCAGAAAATGTGCATAATAAACACACCGGATATATGGATACGATAAGTAGCAAATCAAGGCAAAGGAGAGAAGAAGCAAACCTCTGAGGGAATTGAAGCGGGAGATCTGATCGGGAGGGAATTGCGAAGGATCGGAGAAGAACTGTTTGAGACGAATTGCCTGATCGTCACGGCCATCATCGAGAAGCTCGTGAAGGAGCTCGAATGCCGTTAACAAGTAGTTCTCTTCCAATAGAAAATTAACCACGCAATTGCACAGGGACGATTTCTCCACGTCCATTTGATCTTCAACTGTAAATCAACATTTCGTTTCAAACAATGACAAGGGTGGAGGGAAGTAGAAGTTACGGTGCGGTGCGAGAAACTGTAGAAAGGGCCATCGATGATCCACTCTCGTGAATAGTCACGTGATTTGGCTTGAGAACCGTAGATTAATCTGTGAGATCTGCCAAAAAAAAAATTAAAAAAAAAAATTTAAAAAGGATGCAGAAATTTATGAGGAACAGCGCATGTGCATTTCATAAGATCTGCTGTAGTCAACGGTTTCTCAAAAACAAAGCAACTAAACTCTGCTAATTAAGATTTTAGTTCATCCAATGATATATGTCTATCACATATATTTTTATAACTAAACTATAGTTAATTACTCTGTATTTTCACCTTAATTATTATGAATTAGAAATAGTTTGAAGTACATACTAATCAAGTGGGAATGGAACCAACGACCATAGAAAGATTTTGAACCCCTTGACCACTAAGGTATGCTTTTGGGTTGTATCAAGATAATTCAAAACATAATATATAGAGGTAAAAAATGGATTTTGGCTTATATGGTGGGGAGTATTTCTTATTATTTACAAGGTACAAAGTTAAGGAAAGTTGTGATGCCCACGATGGAAGGCGAACTGATGAGGACGGAAGCAGGACTGGCAGGCATATATCACCTTAGGCGAATCCCACATCGAAATGGGAGACGAAAGTGAAGAGATTTATAAGGCATAATACAAGTTCACATGGTACGCGCTTTTGGGGCTTGATGTGGCGTAGCCCAAAAACAAATTCGTGCGGGCCTAGGTCCAAAGTGGATAATACGTGCCATGGGTCGTGACAAAAAAGAAGGGGTGAAAGTGAAGCCTTTTATAAGGCATGCCACAAGTTCACATGGTACACGTGCTTTTGGGGCTCGAGGTGGCGTAGCCCAAAAAGATAAATTCGTGCGAGCCTAGGCCCAAAGTGGACAATACGTGTCATAGACTTGGATCGTGACAAAAGTTCAACATTTATATGTTTCGTCTCCATTCCAAAAATCCTATCCCCAAATCCTGCCATCCTCCTCCTTTCTTTTCTGTTGTTTCCAAGTAAAGCCAATACCATCAGATAGACTACCTTTCGTAACTGACTTATGAAATGGAACGGACATCATTTTGTATGTAAGTATATTGACAAGTATTTTATGTCACAAGAATCTTAGTAGGCAATAAACAGCTGAAATTAAGAGGCCAAGGCATGGCTTACTTCAATATTGCTGAATTATGATTATCCTTCCTGATTTATCCTCCAGTCTGAAAAGGAAAAATACCAAGAAAGTAAAAAGGTCTCGAATTACACAATGTATGCAGCAGCCAGCAAGAACCAGCTAAAATAGATATCTCCGTGGGCGGCCCTTTTATAAAGCAAGTAAAGTAACTATTTTAGGCCCCGCATTTGTGGGGGCCCCATTTTTTATTATACCTAATAGACTATGAATAAGCTTTAAAAAGGTTCTGTGAAATGAAAAAGTTTGATTTCTTTCTTCAACAAGTATAGAGAAGAATGATTTGCATCTTCTATGATTTATGTCAAGAAATTGCACTTGAAATGAATATCGAAGCGGAATTTCGTAAGAAACGTGTGATATATAGGAAGTAACAATTTGATGAGAATGTTGATAATAAAATCTCAAAATCTTTCGAATAGTCCTTTGGATTACTTTATACATTGTAGACAAGGCTATTTTTTTCATTGCAACATAGATTTGAACAATTCAAAGCATATGAAAATATTTTTGTTTTCTATTTAGCGGTGGAAATTAAGATCACTAGATGATGAAAATTTGAAAAAATATTGCATTAATCTTGAATGTTCCTTAAAGCATAATAATCAATTCGATATTGATGGTTTAGATTTATTTTTGGAATTAAAAGTATTAAGAAAATAGTACAATTAGAAGATAACAGTTTAATTGATACATGTGACGACCCAAAGGGGGTCATCACCTGTTTTAAATTAATTCTGTGCTTCCGAGGCCTTGAAAATCTCATTTAGAGTCGCCTTGATTTGCGTGCGCAGTCTGGACGCGTAGCCGGAAAGCTTAAATATGAAATTCTGTGAAATATGCTAAATTTTGGTGTTAAAATGAATAAATTTGACTCTGTTCAACATTTTGGGTATACGGACCCGGACCCGTGATTTGACAGTCCCGGAGGGTCCGCAGGAAAATATGGGACTTGGGCGTATGCCCGGAATCGAATTCCGAGGTCCCAAGGCCGAAAAATAAATTTTTTTGTAAAATTGTTTAAGGAAAATTTGAAATGAAAATTTATTAGAACGTGTTGGTATCGGGCCCGTATTTTGGTTCCGGCGCTCGGTACAGGTCTTATATATGATTTAAGATGTTTTTGTGGAATTTGGTGAGAAACGGACGTCATTTGACGTGATTTGGACCTAAATTGGCAAATTTGAGATTTTATGAGGTTTGAAAGAATTCTTGGATTTTGGGATTTAATTCGATGTTTATGATGTTATTTTGTCGATTTGATCGCGCGAATAAGTCCGTAGGAAATTTTTGATGTTGTGTGCATATTTGGTTTGGAGCCCCGAGGGCTCGGGTGAGTTTTGGATAGGCCACGGATGCCTTTTTAACCTTTGAGAAAATCTGGTATCATCAGTTCTGCAATTTTTGCATTTGCGAAGCAGGTCTCGCAAATGCGAGCTCGCAAATGTGAGCCTGTCATCGCAAATGCGAGAAGGGGAATCCTGCAGCTGGGTCGCATATGCGACCATTAGGTCCGCAAATGCGAAGTTGAGCCTGTCGCAAATGCGACGTTTTGGCTCGCAAATGCGAAGCTTGGTACATCGCAAATGCGACATCTTTGTCGCAAATGCGAAGTCCTCATTTTTGTTCAGTGTTCGCAAATGCGAACTTCAGTTCGCAATTCCCATGGCAGGTCGGGGTTCGCAATTCCCATATATGCAACCTGCATATTTTACACTTAGCCGAATTTTGAACCATTTTTAACATTCTTTCAACACACAAACTTCTTTGGGCGATTTTTCAAGAACAAGTTTTCTTCCAAATCAATTGTAAGTTAGTTTTTACTCATTCCTTTTAATCATTAACATCATTTAACATGTTTTCAACTTAAAAATCAAAGATTTCCATGGGAGAATTGGGGGTTTTGGGTAGAACTTAGGTTTTTTTCTAAAAATTGGGGATTTGGACCTCAATTTGAGGTCCGATTTCAAAACAAATCATATATTTGGGTTCGTGGGGGAATGGGTAGCCGGGTTTTGGTTTGAACCTCGGGTTTTGACCACGTGGTCCCGGGGGCAATTTTGGACGTTTTGGGCAAAACTTTGGGAATTCATTTTCATACATTCAAATTGATCTATTTAGCGTTTATTGATGTAATTAAGTAACTTGTGACTAGATTCGAGCGGATTGGTGGTGGAATCGAGGGGTAAAGCTATAATTGAGACTTGAGTTGAATTCAAAGCATCGAGGTAAGTGTTCGATTTAACCTTAGCTTGAGGGATTAGGAGTTGAGTCATATTTGCTATGTGTTTCTTGTGGAGTACGATGTATAGGCATGGTGGCGAGTATCTATACGTCGGTGTCGAGCGTGACCGTAAGTCTTAAATTGACATTTGTTGTGTCCTTGAATAATGCTATGGATGAAATAGTGAGTAGACTTGTGATATTGAACAAAGGCTTAGCTTATTTTCGTGGAAGTTAAATTATGAGTTAGAAATGGTGATAATAGAAATGATAAAAGAATTCGAATTGAGATTGGTTATAGCCGGTTCTCCCTTGCCGGGATAGAGTATTTTATGGTTAATCCCCTGCCGAGATTTGTGGTTATAATTACTGTAAGCTATGTATATTTGGAACGGGTTGCGCGCCACAACATACATTATGTTGGATCGGGTTGCACGTCGCAACATATACCATAATGGTTCGGGCTGCACGCCGCAACATATATTGTATTGGGTCGGATTGCACGCCGCAACAGGTGTATATTATATTCATCGGATCGGGTTGCACGCCGCAACATATATTGTATCGGGTCGGGTTGCACGCCGCAACAGGTGTATATTATATTTATCGAATCGGGTTGCACGCTGCAACAGTTATATTTATACGTACGGATCGGGTTGCGCGCCGCAACAGTAGTGCTATCATATTGTTTTAGACATTGTACTATTCCTTTATATTTAACTCAGTTTCTGCTAAGTTGAACTGTTTCCCCGAGGCATGTACCCCCTCCCTTATTACTGCTCATTACTTGTTTATTTTTCTGCAATATATTATATAACTGCACAGGTTTGTCTGGAGTCTGGTACTAGCCTCGTCACTACCTCGCCGGGGTTAGGCCAGACACTTACCAACACATGGGGTCGGTTGTGCTGATGCTACACTCTGTGCTCTTTTGCATAGATCCAGGTACCGGAGCAGCATACGGTGCGCAGCAGTAGTTCGGGAGCTAGTCTTCAGTCCACGAGATTCCCGAGGTATTCCTGCAGGCGTCCGCAGGCCCGGCATCTCCTCTATCTCTATTTATGATCTGTTTTCTTTTGTATCCGAGACAGACTTTATTCCTTGTTTCAGACAGTTGTATATAGTAATCTTAGACAGTCCGTGAATGTTGTGACACCAGTCTTGGGTAGAGGCATATGTGGATTTCCCTTGTTATTATGGTTTACTCCGTTTAAGTCTTCCGCTAAATTGTAAATTCTGCTGTTGTTTGGTTATTTATCTCCTGTTGATTTAATGGGCAAACGTAGATTTAAAACAAAAGATTTATGGATTCTAAATGTGCGGCTTGCCTAGCTTCACCGAGTAGGCGCCATCACGACTCCCGAAGGTGCAAATTCCGGGTCGTGACAAGTTGGTATCAGAGCTCTAGGTTGCATAGGTCTCACAACTCACGGACAAGCTTAGTAGAGTCTGAGGGATCGGTACGGAGACGTCTGTATTTACCCCCCAGAGGCTACCGACTTAGGAAAAGTTTCACATTTGTTCTTTCTTGTCGTGCGGTTTGGTTTCTCAACGCTTATTGAATTTCTACTCTGTTCTTTCGCAGATGGCGAGAACACGTGCTTCCTCATCTTCCGATTAGCAGTCCGAGCCCCAGGCAGCCCCAGCTAGGGGCAGAGGCCGAGGCCGTGCTAGAGGCCGGGGTAGGGGCAGAGCTCAGCCCCGAGCAGCAGCACCAGTGGCGGAGCCTCAGGTTGACTTTGACGAGGAGGTTCCGGCCCCATCCCCAGCAGTTCCGGTGGGCCCAGCTCAGGTCCCAGAGGGGTTTATTGCTACCCCAGTTCTTCAGGACGCTCTGGTCCGATTGGTGGGTCTCATGGAGAGTGTTACCCGAGCAGGTTTGCTTCCTGTAGCACCAGCCGTCTCTCAGGCTGGAGGAGGGGCCCAGACTCCTGCTACTCGTACTCCGGAGCAGGTAGCTCCCCCGATTCAGACTCCAGCAATTCAGCCAGTTGGAGCAGCTCAGCCGGGTGTGGTAGCCCAGCTATGTCTGCCGATGCTTTATGGAGATTGGATAGGTTCACCAAGCTCTTCACTATTACTTTCAGCGGTGCATCTACCGAGGATCCTCATGATTATTTGGACAGCTGCCACGAGGTTCTTCGGAACATGGGTATTGTTGTGACCAATGAGGTTGATTTCGCTACATTCCGGTTGTCTGGATCCGCCAAGACTTGGTGGAGGGATTATTGTTTAGCTAGACCAGCAGGATCTCCAGCCTTGACCTGGGAGCAGTTCACACATCTATTTCTGGAGAATTTTCTCCCTATTACACAGCGAGAGGCCTATCGGAGGCAATACGAGCGTCTCCAGTAAGGATCCATGACAGTCACCCAGTACGAGACCAGGTTTATTGATTTGGCTCGCCATGCTCTTGTTATACTTCCCACTGAGAGGGAGAGAGGGAGACGGTTTATTGATGGACTCATTCAGCCTATTCGTCTCCAGATGGCAAGGGAGACTGCGAGAGAGATATCCTTTCAGGAGGCGGCCAATGTGGCCCGGAGGATTGAGATGGTATTGTCACAAGGGGGTGGTCATAGGGCAAACAAGAGACCCTGTCAGTCAGGCCGATTCAGTGGTGCCTCATCTGGAGGTAGAGATTCGTATGATAGGGGTCATCCTCCTAGGCCCTTCCAGTCAGCGCTCCAGGTTTCCACGGTGCATCAGGTGACCATGGTTTTCGCGGGCAGTATTCTGACCAGCAGTCCTACAGTGCACCATCAGCTCCTATCAGTGCACCGCCGCTCCAGAGCTTCCGGGGTGGACATTCAGGCCGCCAGGGTCAACCTCAGTTTCCTCAGCCGCAGCATTCGGGTGGATGTTATGAGTGTGGTGAGTATGGTCACATCAGGAGGGCTTGTCCGAGGTTGGAGGGTACTCCCCGTCCTATGATTCAGGCACCAGATGTTCCACAAGCCGCCCAGTCAGCTAGAGGTGGGGGTAGAGGTACTGGAGGTGGAGGTAGAGGTCATAGAGGTGGAGCTCAGACCGCCAGAGGCGGAGGCCAGCCAACAGCAAGCCATCCCAGAGAGGTAGATCAGAGTGGTGGGGCCTAACCCCGATGTTATGCTCTTCAGGCCAGGCCCGAGGTAGAGGCTTCAGATGCAGTTATTACAGGTACGGTTTTGGTTTGTTATAAAGATGCTTCAGTGTTGTTTGATCCGGGGTCTACGTATTCGTATGTGTCATCCTATTTTGCTCCGTATTTGATCATGCCTAGTGGTGCATTGGGTATTCCTGTTTATGTGTCTACACCGGTGGGTGACTCCATTGTGGTTGATCGAGTCCATCGTTCTTGTGTTGTGGTGATTGGGGGTTTGGAGACTCGTGTAGATCTGTTGCTTTTAGATATGGTCGACTTTGATATTATATTGGGGATGGACTGGTTATCACCCTATCACGCTATCTTGGACTGCCATGCCAAGACTGTGACCTTAGCTTTACCGGGTATGCCTCGTTTAGAGTGGAGAGGGACTCCCGGTCATTCTGCCCGCAGTGTTATATCGTATGTGAAGGCTTGGCGTATGGTCGAGAAGGGGTGTTTGGCCTATTTAGCCTATGTTCGGGATTCCAGTGCTGAGGTTCCCTCTAT